>NW_010229500.1:536-2933 GCF_000690775.1 Eurypyga helias
GGGGGACCTCAGGTGAACGGGCTTCAGGAAAGGCAACGCGCTGAGTGCTGACATCCTCCTCCTGCCCTGCTTCCCACTGCTCTCTCTGCTCAGGGCAGCTTCTGCCGGCTCCTGGCCCCGGCACCCTTTATTTCAGCCAATCTCCTCCAACGCTCTTAGCTGCCGAAAATACCTGTGGATCACGCAAAGGATTAGGCTGCTTGCCACCCCTTTCCTATACATATGTGTGTATATACAGCAAATACCCGCCCACGGTGACCCCATTGCTGGGCGGCCGTCGCTGTCACCTGGGGCCAGCACTTGGGGACTGGCAGCCCGGCACCAGACGTGGGCTGCAGCAAACCCACAGACAGCCCCAGGGGGACAAAAGCCCTGTGACCAGCAAGGGGGTCTGGGTGGTGGGACAGAGCAGGGACAGGGGCTGTTAGAGCTGGAGCAGGGGGAGCAGGCGTGGGGCTGAGCATCCTGCCCCATGGCGAAGTCAGGCAGCGGGATAGGGCAGGAGAGCCGGGCAGGGTGGGATGTTGCTGCAGGAAATGAAGAGCCTGCAAAATAAGCCTCTTTCAGGTGAATTGTCCCTGTGACACTCTTGCGTTTGTGGTGCTGCATGGCTGTATGTGAGCAAGAGGTCACCGCACGGCACAGATGCGTCACAGCCAGAGCTGCCAGGATTTGCTCCCTTTTCCGGCTCGCTCAGCGGGTAAGAGGCACAGCTTAGCTCACGTTGGGCTCTTAGATCACGTTCAAGCTCAGAGGGAGCTGAGGTGGGTCTGTGGCGGGGCGGCAAAAAGCCTCGGGCATCCTGCCTGGGTGAGGTGTCCCCAGGCTTTGCTCCCTGCCCCAGGAGCTTCAGGCGGGTGATCCCACTGGGCACAGCCCACCCTGGGACATGCCACCTGAGACCCCAGACCCCTCAGTTTCCCCAGGAGTGTCGCTAGGCCCTGGGATCATCCGGCAGTACCTGTCCTGCACAGCCTGGCCAAGTCCCTCAACCTGGAGCAGAGCCTGGAGCTTCAATCTGCCCCTGGTTTCATGTGCGAGCAAACCACGTTAATAAATCCAGAGAGAACCACACCCCGAGCCAATGACTTGGCTGAGCGCAGTCAGCCTATCAGCAGAAATAGTGGGAATTGCTCCCGGAGCCATCCATCTGTCCATCCCCACTTGGCCCAATATTCAAGCAATTTGCAGCGAAGCCAGGTCATTTTTGATTATTGTTTGAGAGGTGCTGGCCTTCCCTGCTAATTATAGGCTTGCCTCCAGCTAATAGGATTTATAGAAACAAAAGCATTACCAGCACAGACATTGTGCAGGGCAGAACTGGCGCAAGCTGGGAATTTTCCATACTGCCGTGCCGAGAGCTGGGCACTGGGAGTGCCCGTTTTATCCAGTCTGAGGCGAGACGGGGTGTCGTCGTGATTCGTTTTCGATGAATTGCTGGCTTGGCAGTGGATTTGCGTCTAAGGGGTTGGGTCCATCCGGGAGAAGGAGTTTCTTTGGCAGGGGAATTAGCATCCCCAACGCCAGTTCTAGTCACCAAGGACCAACAGAAATGGTGCTGGGAATGGGTGGTTCACGCTCGCGGGAACAATGTGTGAGGAGAGTAAAGGGGTGGTCAAGCTGGAGCTGGTCAAGCGGGGTGCCTGGGGCTGGGGGGAGGGTTGTAGTGTTTGTAAAGCTTATTGGCAAATCTTCTGGAACTTCTCATCCTGCTAATTGGATTAGGGGCTCATCCACCTGGATAAATCCCAGAGCAGGCAGGAGGGCAGGCTCTGGGCACCTAGAAAATGCAATGGCGGTTTGATCCTGGGAGGTGCTGAGTGCCCAGGGCAGGTTCTGGGATGCTGCTGGATCAGGCCCAGGGATGGCTGTGCAGGGATGCCAGGGCAGAGGGGTCAGCTGGGGACAGCCTGAGGCAGGGCTGGCATTTCAGCTGCCATGGGAATTACGGAGCAGGAGGTTTGCTCTGATGGCCGCTGTCGGCCAGGGTGCTGGCCAAGAGCAAGTCCTCATCCCAGATCATGCAAAGGCTGTAAAGAACTGGATACTGGACAGTCTCTACGGGGACATCCCTAGAGTTTGGGGGGTGGGTTTCATGACCTCTTGTGTGAGTGGCTGCTGAGTTCCCGTTAGAGATGGCTGGGAAAGGGGAATCAGATCCCTTCAGCTATCTTCAGACATTTCTTGGCACCTCAACCAACAACAGCCCCAAGCAGAAGTCAGGGATGGGGGGAAAGGCTGCCTCTTAGCTTCTTTTCCTTGCTTTTTCCCCTCTAGCACTTTATTCCTGGCAACCCAGATTATACAGCTGGAGGGCCGATATATTTGTGGTTGTTTTCTGGAAATGAACTTTTTGCTTTTCTACTCAGCTCCCTGCAGACACAAAAGTCTTGGCGG
>NW_010229500.1:2958-3576 GCF_000690775.1 Eurypyga helias
GAGGATCCAGCCACCTGCCCCGGCCCCTCCCAGGAGCTGCCCCTGGGCCCTGCATGGCCATGGGGGTACCAGCAGTGCAGTTACACCTGGGAAGCATCCGACCTGCAGAGGTGAAGGAAACTTGCCCCAGGTCACAGAATAAGTGAGAACCAGAGTGAGGAGGAAAATCCTCTCTCCCTGGCTCAAGACTTCTGTCTTCCATGCTCCAACACAGCCTCCTGTATATTGTTCACGTCACATATACCCCAGGCTAAATTATAGAATCATAGAATCATTTAGGCTGGAAAAGACCTTTAAGATCATCAAGTGCAACCATTGACCCAGCACTGCCCAGTCTACCACTGAACCATGTCCCTGAGCACCTTGTCCACAGTCTCTTAAATCCCTCCAGGGATGGTGACTCCACCACCTCCCTGGGCAGCCCATTCCGATGCCTGACAGCCCTTTCTGGGAAGAAATTCTTCTTAATATTGAACCTAAACCTCCCCTGGCACAACTTGAGGCTGTTTCCTCTTGTCCCATCTCTTGTTCCCTGGGGGAAGAGACCAACCTCCACCTCTCCGCACCCTCCTTTCAGGTCCTTTCCACCCAGCAGCTTTCCAGCCCCTCGCCCCAGCC
>NW_010229500.1:3834-8834 GCF_000690775.1 Eurypyga helias
CTTACAAGAGCTGACCAAGATGAGCCCCATACGTTTGTGTGGACGTAGCAACATGCCAAAAGCTCCCTCTGTAAATTTTTCCCCCACTTGTGTTCGTGCACTAGAGACCAAAGCATCCACAGGGTCCATAAATAAACAGGCAAGTCCACAGCACCCCCCTAACGACACCTTTTTATCATGTTATGAATGTTTGCTTGGGTTTGGAGCTTGAATATTTGATAGTTGATAGTTAGGAGTTATTCACCCAGTTTTGAAGCCAAATATTATTTGCAAAAGATGGCGAGTTCTTCCCACACGCTGAACATGGGGGGGGTTCAGTGAGAAGCGCCCCTACACCCGGGGTTTAATAGCACATGCTGGAGGTGTAGGGATGGGGCACGGCTGTGATGAGGGTCATGCTCTTACCTCGACCAAAGTCACTTTTCAGACAAGGTAAGCTCCATGCACCAACCTCCCTCCCCTCTGGGGCAATTTCCCCTATCCTGGGATACTGGGGGTGGCCAGCCACAGTGGCCGCGGGACCAACCAGCTGTCCCCAAGGCTGTTAGTGCCGCCGGGATGCAGCAGAAAGGTGGGTGCTTACCGGACAGGGACCCCGCGCTGCTCCTCTGCCCGCCTGGCTCTGGCAGTGCCGTCTCGCAGCTGGCAGGAGAGGGGGAGCTGGGGTTGTTCCTCCCCTCCTCTTCGTCTGCTGCACCTTCCGCAGCCCTCGCTTATATATTTGTTATTTATGGAGCACGTGATGACATCCTAAGGAGTTTATAACCACGATGAAAGACAGGGAGAGGTGAGAGGCTTTAAGGTGACAGGCCAGCAAAAGGATCCCGTCAGGCTGCAGAGGGATAAAGCATTTAGCTGATTGCTCTGCGCTGAGTCCCAGCTGTGGGCTGGGCAGGGAGCGCAGAGGACTTAGCCAGGAAAGGAGAGCCACGTCCTATGCCTGATCCAGAGCCTTCCGACGGCACTGGGAGCCCGCAGGGAGCTGAAGGCAGCCCTGCCAAGGGCGGATGAGCTTTCTTTGTGCCAGGGATGGGGAGGCTGCTGGCTGTGCTAAGTGTGATCATCCCTTGGGCTTGAGCGATGGGGAGTTTCTCAGGTAACCGGCTGGTTTCTTGTAGGGTGAGGGGCCAGACCTAAGGCTGCTTCCCTAAAGAGCTTGCTCCAAAGACCAAGCATCTCTCCCCAGTGCAGCCCATGGTCTGTGGGAGCTATTGCATGTGAAACTGGATCGGCAAAGGCAGCACTGTTTGTCCCCTCAGGACATGTGTAATAAAAGGGGGATTATCGGAGGCGTGAGCTCCTAGAAAGAAAATGACTGGAAGGCCAGCAAAAATAATAATTTAAAGATGTTGGCATCATCATTATCACCATGAACCAGATGCGGCCCTGAAAGAAGCCCGAAGCAGGCGGCAGAGCTGGCTTTTCTCCACCAGAGACATTTCCAGGGGAGTTTAGGACCTGCTTTAGTTTCCAGTCATGAGCAAAGTGACCTGGGGCTACACCCTTATCTCCCTCTTTTAAGTTTTTTCTCATGGAATTGAAACAGAAACACGATCCAGCAGATTTCTGCTCTTCAGAAATGGCATTACAGAGCAACTTCCAAACATTAAAACTGAGCCGAGCAGAGGCTGGCTCTTGGCTGGATTAGTCAAGCAGGGATGCTGCTCTCGGTGGTTTTAGCCTGGTCTGTCTCTCCCTGCTCCTATGCAGCTGCAGAGGGTCAAAAACTCCATTAAATGAGAGCCACAGCAGTGTGCTGAGATTTACATATTTAGCAGCTCTCTCAGCATCTTCAAAGAGCCCCAAGCTGTCACTCCAGCCCCTCAGACAGGCTGGTCCCTCCACTGGGGTCTCTACTCAGGAAGACAGCAATTATCTCCAAGTGGGACACGTGGGAGGCAGATGAATCACGACACGTCCCTCCCTTTGCCAGGACTTGGGAATGAAGCGGCACACGCACAGCCTAGGAGCTCCCCAGATGCACTGCGCTCTGCCTCCCATTATCCCGGTGCTCAGGGGGATTGAGCTGCTTTTGGGGGGTGGCTGCAGCCTCCACAGTCCCTTTGCCTCAAGGAGCAGGGTCTGACACCACAGGGGATGCATCAAGGTCCTGCCTGGGAGGTTTTTCTCCCAAACTCTCATAATTACTCACATGCTTACCAAGTGGGACACTTTGCCAACATCCCTGTTTTACACTTTTCCCTGGCTTAGCCATGGGGACCTGCGTACCCAAGAGGGTGACACTTTTCCTGGCAGTGGCAGAACAGGGGCGGCAGCAGGGCTCTGCAGTTTGGCATCGCTGCAAGGCCAGCCATGGGCTCTGATTTCATTTTCTCCCATGCTCCTGCCTTTTCATCAGCTGCTGTGGACTGGCACCGCGTGAGTGCTCATTGCTGCCATAACTTCACAGCAGGATGCGGTTCTTTGGACATAGACGGTATTCTCAGCACTTGCCAGGCTGGCTACCTGCTGCTTTCACTCCCCAGTGCTCCCCTCTTGTGTTGCCAAGAGCCGTTCAAAACCCCCAGTGGGTCCTGTGGAGCCAGTGTGCTGCTGGGTAGGGCACGTGCCGAGGCTTAGGAGCCTGCGAGCTGATGCTCTTTTGAAATAGCAATGTAGGGCTCCTATGGACAGTGGCCAGACTCCAGCCCCAGGCTCTAAATAGACCCTAGGGGGGGCTGGTTCTGCCCTCTGCTCTGAAATGTTAATATATATAATACATACAACATATATAATATGCATATATACACATACGTGGATTTCCTCTGGCATATTCCTTTTGGCACATCGGTGCAGCTGATGTCTTTTATGTGAGGGCACAGGGCTGACTCCCTCCGCAGTCACAGGGAGCTGGGGAAGGGATGAAGGGATGCTACTTCACAGCTTATTTGGGATCCCAGCAGTGGGGAAACAGGCACTGAAGTCTGGCTTTGACCTGATCAACACAAGCCTTAGTAGAGCTGGTGTATCTCATTACTCCACTTCATGGACCTTTGAGTCCATGAAGGGCACAAACAGTTTGGGAGGCAATTTCATGCCATGGTAACCTCAGCCAAGTGCGGGGGGTGGGGGCAGAACCTGGCTGGGACCTCTTTATCCCCTCCCTAGAGCACAGGCACTGGCGGTGATTAGCCTCCTTTCCATCTCTCTGCAGGGCTGTGGTAGTTTGTAACTAGGTCACGGCCACTCAGGACACAATCCCCAGGAGGGAGGAGGATGGGGCTCCTCTGGGAGGAGAGGGCTGGGCAGGTGGGAAGGGGCTCAGCAGAGGCAGTCTCTGGGGAGGTGGCAGTTGGGTGATTGTTGATGCTTCTTACAGCTCTGTGGGAGCTCTCCTGCCCTAGGTCCAGCCCTGATGGGCTGCTGGTGGGCGCCAGTGACCCCATGGAGCTGGATGGGGACTGGATGCCATCTACAGGGAAGCCAAACCCTGCCTCCTGGAGCAAAGCTGGTCCTGGACCAGCCCCATCGGGGGATTTGTAAGGTCTTGATTTCAGCAAAGGGGATGAGGGAGGTGTGGAGGAGGATTGCGCTCGCATAAAGTTATACGCGTGCGAGGTGACGCCACTCTGGGGCCATTTGTGGGGAGGGCCAGGGGTGTTGGATCCGGGCAGCACAAGGAAGGAGGGAAGAGTCTGGTAATCCTGGGGCGGGGGCAGGGGCACCGGCCACTGATAGGGTCCCCTCTTGAAGGGGAGAGGATTTCTGCTGCCTACCCAGCCTCGGGAGATTTGCTGGGCTCACTGAGATGGGACGAAAGGTTCCTCTATGCTGCATCACTTGCTGATGTTTCTGTTCCCTGACGTGATGGGGACACGGTAATTCCCACTAAACTGTTTGTCTGACAGTGATAAACTCCCAGCCCATCCCTGTGGGAGGATCTGGAGACATTCCCTGTGACCCGACGGTGAGCTCTACTCCGCAGCACTTTTTCTGAAGCCACCAGCTCTTTGAGCAGCTGGTAGGGGTGGTACAGGGTCACGCGTGCCCCTGGCAAGCAGCAAAACAGGAAAATATTGGCAAGATTGGCCAAGGAGGAGTTGCACCGCAGAGCAGACGGGTGCTGGGAGCTCTCCTGCCTCCACAGCAAAACTTCTTCTCCTTCGGGGCAACAAGCCGGGAGCCTTCTCCCCCTCCCGCCGGGCCGGGAGCCGTCGGGCAGGACCCTGCGCGGCGGTGGAAGGCGAAAGCCCACGAGGTGGCACTAGATCCCCGCGGCAGCCCGGGCAGCCGGTCCCCTCCAGGCACCACCGGCATCCCGCGGGGATTCCGGTACCCTCCAGGCATCCCCGGCACCGTGCGGGGACCCTGGTACTCTCCAGGCATCCCCCAGCACCCTGCAGGCACCCAGTACCCTGCAGGGATCCCGGTACCCTCCAGGCATCCTGGCACCCTACAGGCATCCAACACCCTGCGGGGATCCTGGTGCCCCCCTGGGGATCCCCAGCACCCTGCAGGTAACTGGTACCCTGCGGGCATCCTGGTACCCTGTGGGCATCACGGTACTCTCCAGATATCCTGGTACACTGTGAGTATTCCCAGCACCCGACTGGGCATTTCCAGCACCCCGTGGGCACCCTGCAGTTGTCCCTGGTGAGCATCCCTGCACCTGGTGGGCATTCCCGTATCCTGTGAACATCCCGGCACCCAGCAGACATCCCCAAGACCCAGTGGGCTTGCAGGTATCCCCGGAATCTGCCAGACATACAGCATTCTGGCATACTGGCATCCCCAGTACCTGGCAGGCACCCTGGCACCCTGCGGGCACCTTGGCACCCGGTGGGCATCCCAACACCTGCTCCTTAACCCCTGCAAAGCCTGTGCAAAGATGCCCGGGAGAGGTGGCCCCCGCACCAGCCAGGTCCCAGGGAGGAAAGACAGGGCTCTACAGGCGGATACTGGTGATCTAACTGCCGCAAGGCGATTAGCTCTCACAGCAGCTTGCTTGCAGGGAGGATGTCCTGCAGAGTAAAGGCCATCACGTCCAAAACAGCCTAACA
>NW_010229500.1:8931-10820 GCF_000690775.1 Eurypyga helias
CCTGCTGAATCAGTCTCTTCTGCCAAAAAAAACCCAAAAAATCATGCACACAAAACACTTCTTGGTTTTGCCTTAGTATTTTGCAGGGTGGTCTGACTTGCTGAGGTCCCACAGCGAAGACCCGAACAGCCTGGAGCGTTGAATGGGAGAGGTTCTTTTCAACACCCAGGGACTGCACGGTGCCTGAAGCACGTCAGTCTTGTGGCAGTCCAGGCCCCGGGCTACTGTGTCCCAAAAAAGCCGTGAGTTCTCCTTCAGTGCCACTTCCTGATGGAAGGACGTCAGAGCCCCAGCTGGGATCACAGTGCAAAACCACATCCAGCTCAACTGCTGCTAACGAGCAAACAGCCCTGACTTGTCCCCATTAAAATCCCCCTGCCGTGAGCCCACCAGTTGTATGATGTGATTGTTTGCATGGCTATTTGTGGCTACCTGAAACCCCGCCACGGCTCTCCAGCGTGTAATTGCTCTGAAGGGGGACAGTTTCTATCCACACATGCACTTATGCCCATTACCTGTATCTATGTTTTATTAGCAGCTGTTACAATATACATTAAGGAGATGATGAGAAGCATCACCAAGCTGGCTAAAGCTGTGCTTTGGAACCTTGAGAATAACATGGTGATGGTTCAAAGGGAGACGAAGGGCACCTTCTCCCACTCCCAAAGGCCTGATCCTGTTCCCACAAAGGCACGACTCTCTGACTGCAGGGGGAGAGAGGTCGGTACCTTGTCCTCAGGCCAGGTGGGCTGGCGGAATGCCCTGGGGAGATGTGCCGCACTGCCCACTCGGGCATAGCGATGGTTGCAAGGTGAATAAATCCTGGTGCCGGAGGCACTCGTGCTCAGCATGTGCTGAGCGCTGCCCTTCCACTCTCCACCTTGTCCACTTTACAGAGGTCATGGCTTGCAGACTCTCTCTATTCCCAGAAGCACATCCCTGTTAACAGCTGTATAACCATGTGGCGCTGAACAGACATTTAAACTGTCTTTCCCCAAGGGTACGCTGCTATTTTTCCACCCAGTGGTCCCTCTGTTCTGTTCCTTATCCCTGAGGTCAACACTCCAGGAAGGGAATCGCATCAACACCATTTGTTGTACCCCCCTGTCCAACATGCTGCTGTAGCGAGCAGTTAAACACCGGCACGCGGGCCAGACTGGCGCAGGGGAAGGCAGGCGTTGAGTGCTGCACCACCTCCCTGATTCGGAGGCAGGACAGGAATGGTTCATACTTAGAGCATCACTGCTGCCCACACCTCGGGATAGCTGAGGAGCCGGGCACAGGCGAGACACCAGCCCGCTCCCAGCACATCCCTCACCCACGTGCCGCGCATCTTCCCCAGCCTCATCCCAGCAGCATCCCAGGCTGTTTTCAAGGTTGGAAAATCCCAGCAGGCCCAAGGAGATGATCTCTGCTCTCTTGTGGGGTGGTGAATCCCAGAGGTGAGCACAGGCAGATCTTCATCCCGATTTCTTTTCCTAAAAGGAAAAACCCTAGGAGGAGCAGTGATAGCCAGCTGGTTGATCCTACGGAGGCAGGGCAGCCCTGCGTTTGTGGGAGGGAGAGGGGGAACAGGGAAAACATGGCTGTACCGCTCCTGTGTTTTTTCCTGCACCAAAGCAAATCAAACTGTGGATCTGGGGTATTTTCCTGACATTCCAGACATTGCTGCCCAGGTGGGGAGGTCTAGGGAATGAGGAGACCGGGTAACCTGGGACCAAGGAGAGGCAGCAAAGGCTGTTTTGGATGCCTTTAGCCTGTCACCTGCAGCGGGACCCTCTCAAGACACCATTTTATTTCCGAAATCCCTGCAGATAGAAGGGAAAAACCCAACCTTAGAGTCACTGAAGCCAAATACTTGGCTCATTTGCAGGCGCTAATGGGGGCTT
>NW_010229501.1:0-257 GCF_000690775.1 Eurypyga helias
GAGCTGGCTGCCCCAATCCCAATCCCCTTCCCTAGATCCGTGCTGCCCCGCCAAAGGGGACCTGAGCGACGAGGACGATGACAACGAGTTCTTCGACGCCCCCGAGATCATCACCATGCCAGAGAGCATGGGTCACAAGTGAGTGCCGGCGTGTGGGGCTGCCCTCCTGTCCCTGTCCCCATCCCATCCCGCTCTGGGGCTGATCCTGCCCCTCTCCTGCCCTCCCAGGCGCACCGGCAGCAACCTCAGCGGCACCA
>NW_010229501.1:271-604 GCF_000690775.1 Eurypyga helias
CCCAGCAGCGAGCCGGGATGAGCAGGTAGGACGGCGGCTTCTCGCCGGTGCCGTGGCCCGGCTCTTGGAGGAACGGAGGCGGCTGCACGGCAGGGGGTGCCCCCGTTCCTGCGGGAGGGTTTTGGGGGGGGTTCCAGCAGCCTTTGTTTCACCCCCAGTACAAGCACCAGGTAGAGGATACCAAGAAGGAGAAGAGAACCCGCATCCCCTACAAACCCAACTACAGCCTCAACCTCTGGAGCATCATGAAGAACTGCATCGGGAAGGAGTTATCCAAGATCCCGATGCCGGTGAGGGCCCGCGCGGCCGGCGGGTGGGCAGCGGGCACCCCGG
>NW_010229501.1:933-2210 GCF_000690775.1 Eurypyga helias
GACCTCTCGCCTCTCCCGCTCAGGTGAGCCACCACCCTCCGGCCGCTGCCCACCACGCCGATTCCAAACACGGTTGGACGCTCCGCCAGGAAATCAAAATCACCAGCAAATTCCGGGGAAAATACCTCTCCATCATGCCCCTGGGTGAGCTCCGGGAACGCGGGGGAGCACCGGGGTCTCTCCGTGGGGCTGGCAGGCTCCTGGGGGATGGTTCCCAACGCCTCGTTCCCTCCCGTAGGTACCATCCACTGCGTCTTCCACTCCTCCGGCAACCACTACACGTGGAAAAAGGTCACCACCACCGTGCACAACATCATCGTGGGCAAGCTCTGGATAGACCAGGTGGGCTGAGACCTTGGAGCCCCTCCCCGTGCCTCAGTTTCCCCTCCCAGTGCTGGGAACAGGGATAGACCATGTGGGCTGAGACCTTGGAGCCCCTCCCCGTGCCTCAGTTTCCCCTCCCAGTGCTGGGAAAAGGGACGGTGGGTGGGATTTTCCTCTCCCCTCCGCAGTCGGGTGAAATCGAGATCGTCAATCACAAGACGGGCGACAAGTGCAACCTCAAGTTCGTTCCTTACAGCTACTTCTCGCGGGACGTGGCGAGGAAGGTGGGGACACGCTGGGGGACGCTGCGGGGTGGGGGTGCTCGTGGCTCCCGGGTGTCCTGTCCCTTTCTCTCCCGCCAGGTCACCGGTGAGGTGACGGATCCCGCGGGGAAGGTGCACTTTGTCCTTCTGGGGACCTGGGACGAGAAGATGGACTGCTACAGGGTGACGCTGGGCGCGGGGGACAACGGGGCGGAGGGGCGGCAGAGACCCCACGAGGCCGAGGAGAGCCGGGTGCTGCTGTGGAAGAGGAACCCGCTCCCGTGAGTAGGGAACGGGGCATCCCGGGGCTTTCCAGCCCCGCCCCGGCCGAGGGAATGGGGTGCCCCAGGGATTTCCACTCCCCTCCGGCTGAGGGAACGGGACATCCCAGGGCTTTCTACCCCCCCACAAGGGGAATGGGGCGTCCCAGGGCTTTCCCTCTCCCAGCGAAGGGATTGGGGTGTCCCAAGGTTTTCCACCCCACCCCGCAAAGGCATGGGCGTCCCAGGTCTTCCCAGCCCCCCTGGGCCAAGGGATTGGGGTGTCCCAGGTCTTCCCAACCCCCCTGGGCCAAGGGATTGGGGCATTCCAGCACTTCCCAGCCCCCCCAGGCCCGGCCAAGGGGGTGTCCCAGGGCTTTCCCTCTCCCAGCGAAGGGATTGGGGTGTCCCAAGGTTTTCCACCCCACCC
>NW_010229502.1:0-2219 GCF_000690775.1 Eurypyga helias
GAGTGATAAGGTCTCCCCTGAGCCACAGGTTAAACAACCTCTCCTGGTTTAACATTACCTAGAAATTAAGTACCACAGAGTCACTCGCTTACCTCCCCCTCCTCCCCCAGTGAACGAGTACATTTGCAACAAAAGACAAGGAAGCTCATAGAAGTTGAGATAAGAATTATTTCGTAATATAAATGAAAATATAGTGATACTAATGCTAACAATACTACTAGTCATAAATAATGAAAGTAATAGAAAATAGATGGACACACAGCCAGGTCCTAGAGAAATGACAGTCTGAGGCCGAGAGCCCCCAGGGCCAGAGCCCCAGGGTGACAACATCACAGGGACAAAAGCCAGATGACCCCCCAACCCACTAACAAATGAACCTGCCCCACTGCTAACAACCGCACCAGGAGCTAACAAAGGGGCTATGGACCCAGCTATCAAGCTAGCCAAAGTCATCATGACCTCCCCAGGCCACTTCCCAACTCAGAACTGCGCATGTGCCCTGAGCCTGAGGTACCATGGAATGAAACACTCCCTTGGCCACTCTGGGCCTGCCAACAGCACTGTGAAGAGAAGGAGCTCGTTCCTGCCTGAAACCAGCACACACATCCAAGTCTGAGAGAATCCTAAGTCTAATCATTTCTCTGCTGTTACCAAACATCCAAATCCATAGGCAAAACTTCCCTTTTTTGCCCTGTTTGTTAACTACATATGAACGACTTCATCCTCGCTGCCTATGGCAGGGGGGTTGGCAGATCAACATATGAAAGTCTGATAGAATTTTATTTCTAAATGGGCAACTTTTGCCTTCTTTTTCTCTATAATAAACCTTCTGCAACACACTGGACTATATAAAAAAAGAGAATACGATTAGTCACTATGGAGCAAAATTACCATCTTGAAATAATTGCCAATTACACTTTCTATAAGGAAACTATACCCAAATGATTAAGAAATACTATCTCCCTAATTCTGAAAAGTGTTTCTAATTCCTAAACTCTGTAGACAGCACAATCAGTCAATTTTTGTAGAAAAAGACCTTGTACCACTGGAAAAACAGAATTGCATCTAAAAGATTATGTTACAGATGTAGAATTGTAACAGTCCTCATACAAAAAGAATGGGTTGCTACAGGTTGTATTAATGGCTGTCGTGAAGATTTTTGAGATTTGTAATTGACCATTAACAGCAGACCATTGCAATGATCTTTCAGCCAAAATAAACATCTGCTGACATGTGACCTGCATGAAAACCAGCTCTGTGAAACTCTCTGTGTATGAGACATCTAGTCTCATGGCCATTTTAATGTACAGTCCTAGCCTTGCACCCAGTGTTCAGTGAAGGTAAGTTTAGACTTCGGTCCACATGAACCTGATTCACAACTTTGACTGCAGCTTGTGCAGTTGGGTATATTTCTGGTAACAGCAGCAGCCTTGCCCCTTTTGCCCCTGTGGTTGCCAAAACTTACCCAAGAATTTGTGAACACTTGGGCAGTTGACCCAACTACAGTTCCTTCTGTCAACACTTCTGTGCCAGCTGTAAAAAATTTGGGTAATTTAAAAATACCTTGGAAATGTCTATACAGCTGTAGGCATACTTTCCGCTAAAAGGTCAGCATGCATATCTGTCCTAATGTTTTCTGGTTATTACTCTAAGATGGTGACGTCAAACCACTGGTACTTTTGTAAGGGAGTAAGGACAACATCTTATGTAAGCAGGGATCTCCTCGATGCTGGAAGGAGATGCAGGGTCAGCTGCTTCCGTTCCGTTTGCAGAAGGCATACAGGGTCAAAAGTCACACTGCAGCATTGTCGTGCCATTTAAACAAACATTAACTCTCCCTAGTCTATCACAAGTACTTCCTCCTTACCTCATAAGTCATTCCACCCTTGATGTTAGTGCTGTAGATATCTGTAGTTTGCTGTGTAGTGCTTTCAGAATCCTTTGTCATTGGTCAACTGGTGACTACTTAGAAAAGTGGCATTTCTAACACTGCTTCTGCCTTTTCATAAATGCATTCTGCCATACACCTGGTATGCTCACCCTAGTCTCAAGGAATAACATAAATAGGAACCATAGTCTTTGTTATGATATGATTTTGAAAGGAAAATATAATCAAAATGGAAAATACAAAAGAAAGATTACATAAAAAAGGGTTGGGTTTTTTTTTTCCATAGTGTGTGTACATGTCCACGTCTTCAACCAGGAAGGAAAAGTTTTTG
>NW_010229502.1:2239-13606 GCF_000690775.1 Eurypyga helias
ATGAGAATGCATCACATATTTGTGTGCACTTGTAATATAGAAGAAACTTGCTTCTCATTTCAGTGCTAGAAAAACGGTTATTGATCACAGAGTGAGTGAGACTTTAGATGATAATAAAAATCTATAATACTGAATTATAAGATGGGCCAAAAAGATATGTATGAGATAAAGGATGAAAACAGGCTTTCAAAAAAAATCTAATTCTTTTTAGATGTATAGATATGTTTGATAATCCTCTTAGGCACACAGTTGTGTCATTCATGCACTTAGCCACTTTGAAAATCTCATCTGAAGCTAAAATCAAATAGGTTTGTTAAAACACAAGAGTTTTGTAATTCTACTTAGAAATGGCGAAATGTCTACTACTAAGACAATTTGCAATCAGCGAAAACTTTTAATAGGTCCTTGTCTTCCTTTTCCTGCTAATTTTATCAAGATTGTCTTTACGAACAAGTGAAGAAGACATTGGTGTGAAGTTCCGGTCTAAGACGGGAGGCAAACTCTTGACAGCAGGTGACAGCAGGAAGAATCCGGTGGGAAGTAGCTGTGAATTCTTTCTCCTGCACAGGGCAGCTTCTGTGACAGTCTACTGATGCACAGAGCACACAGACTGAACACCCTCCCTACTAGCCCTGACCTTGCTGCTTGTGCTGTCTGTCCTGCTCACTACCAAGCTCCTCCAGTGCTGTTCAGGAAGTAAGCTCTGCAGCTATTAGGCAAACCCAGCAGCTGTAGAAGAGAGGTGAGACATCGAGATTTACAAGGGTCTGTAGTGACAGGAGAAGGGTTAGGGGTTTAAATTGAAAGTGGGGAGATTTAGATTGGATGTCAGAAAGAAATTCTTCCCGGAGAGGGTGGTGAGGCACTGGAACAGGTTTCCCAGAGAAGCTGTGGATGCCCCATCCCTGGAAGTGTTCAAGGCCTGGCTGGATGAGGCTTTGAACAATCTGGTCAACTTCTATGATTCTATGATGAAGGTTGACTGTGTCAGCTCATATGGAAGAACTGACAGAGAAGCAAGTATGGAAGCAGATGTGGGATGCAGTAAGGTACGTTGGCAATAATGCTGTGGAGAGGGATGCTTCCTCAGTCGCAGTCATGAGAGAAATAGACTGATGTAAAACTAAGTTTGCTGCCTCAAGAATGAGGGCAAATAATTTTTTAGTGGGTTTCTGCAGGGGAGTGAATGCAGGTTATGATCTGTGCTTGTGCTGGCTCCCTAAATGACATCTCCTTTTGCCATTATTGAAGGCAGAAGTAATAGGTGCTGGATTATCCATTGGTCTGACCCTGTCAGTGATTTCCTGTGGTCTCATGTAGCCCTGTGCATTGCCAAGTAAATATGAGCAATATCTTCTATGCATTTAGTTTCAGTGAAAGAAAGGAAACTGAACTACAGATAAGCTACTGTTTGAAATTCAAAATAGATAAACTTTATTGATCTAGGTAAAACGTGATGATTCAGAACACAATTCACTTAGCCCTCTTTCAAATTCTCACTGAATGACTCGAAGCAGTTCTGACTTTATTGCTGGTTTCTAAAATGTTGTTAGAGACAGAATAATGGCAAAAATAGCTTTTCTCCTGTGTTATTTAAAAAAAAAAATGAATTACAGAATTCTGAAGCTTCAGACTTCTGTATAGTTTCAGAGTTGTAAAGCTGTTTGGAAAGTTTTTCTGGAAATGTGTTTATTAAGTATTTTTACTGGTGGGTATACTGTGATGGACCACAAAGACAAAAATGGTACTGATACTATGGTTTCAATTTCTTTTTTCAATTTTCTTTTTTTGTTGTTTTTTCTCTTTACAAAACCATTTGTATGATGCAAAAGCCCATGAAAACCTTACAGCTCACAATACCTGGTTCAGGGTGTAGAGAGGTATGCACAGGGGAGTGCAAATGTACATAATGTCTTTTTACAATTTAAAATAATAACTCTAGATCTGTAAGTTAGTTTTATTTTCTGAAGCCCTTACTTTCTGCTGTCATAGAAATCACAAATGGATATTCAATTGAACCTTTAAAGAATAAAAATTCTTTGTTACCATCTTGCGTCAACACTATGTTTGGTCTCATGGAACTGATCTTTTTCCTTGTCCTACTCATATTTTACTTATAAAAAATGGTGGGAGTGAAAGCAGAGAGAGCAATGTGTTTAGTGAGTAGTCAGAACTGTGGAACAAGTCATTGGAAAGAAGAGGGGGAAAAAGGGAGATAAATGAACTCTACAGAGATGCAATTTTAAAATCTATTAAATACAGATGCAGCTGTGATGAAACCAAAAGAAAAAAGTATTTCTCTCACATAGGGGTTATCTTACCATTAATTAACTACTTGCTTGTTGCCTAATATTCCTGACAGATTGAAAAAATGTGCTTGTAGTGCATCTTAATGAAGTAATCATATAAAAGTAAGTTGCCAAACAGATGCCATACTGAAAAATAGAGGCATGCACGACTAAAAGGGTTAAAGGTTCACAGTCTACTTGTGTTTTCATTGTTTGCACCAGACTCTAAATGAACTTTTTTGTGCATCTGTCTACAAGTGCAAAAGGTTGAGAAAGGGTCAGCAATTCCCTTCACTGGAATTCACATTCAAACTGCCTCAGTAAATTACATGACAACTCATTTTTGATCCTAGGTACTACAAATAATACCATATCTGCAATTCTGGAACCAGAAAATGCATTCATACTTTGTTTCCCCTAGGGTCTGAATGACGTTTGAGCTTGAGAGCATCATGCTACATGCGTATGTAAGGTTCGTCAGCTTGGATTTGCTGTGTTCATACAATGTTGCACAAAACCTGAAAGCCTTTCCAGAGCTGAGAGGTACCCGAAGGGCTTCCCATAGGGGTAGCTGCATCCTACAGTTTGTGCTGCTGAATCTGAGCTGACTTGTCTGAGTGACTGTTGTACCAAGATCCTGAGGTACCTGAGCTTGAAATTTGCTGCAAGCAAATTAGTAACATTTGCAGTTAGCACAACACATAATACCTCTTGCTTCTAGGTCCAATCCAACTTTTTTAGATGAGTAGTTAAGAAAAACCTGATTTACGATGAGGACAGCTGGACAGCTTTAATGTTGCTGGACCTTTGTCTGCAAATCAGAGAAAGTAACCATGACCAGTGCAAATGTGATTGTATTTTTTGGAAGGAAAGTGCAAGAACTCTCCAGAGTTTGCTGGTAGAGGTTGTAACTTTCTATAATGGTCTGTTATTAGCTGATCTGAAGCCTTTATTCTCCCATATGCAACTTGAAGCATATAAGGATGAATATTGTGTTTTCTAAAGCCCTCTGCAGTTAGGTATACTGCTGAATTCCTGCTCCTCTGAAATAGCATCTGATACAGCTAGAGCATATTGACTTCTGTGCCAGGCATGATGATGTGTCTATCTGCGTAGCCTACTGCAGAAGGAGGCGTTGGGGGATTAGATCTGCAAGACAGGGGGTGTTTCATTGGATTTCATGTTCTGCTGGCTCCTGGAGTTAAGCTGCTGTGCAATTTTATTTTTGCTCTAATGATTTGTTTCAAGGTTCCTCAGAATCTTAGGTAGAAGTCCTTTCTTAGTATGACATGCTTCCAGATAATAGCTGAATTTTCTCCATCTCTGAAAGTGGAGAGATGAAAATGAATGTTGAAATGCTGATGATTAATACGACATATTTCCATATTTTATTAAAAGAAAGAAACTGAAGCTCAGACAAGTAAAATGGCTTTTCTTTCTTTGGGAAAAAAGGGAAGTTTTACCTAGTGTTTACTGTCATGCTGCTTTGTGTTGAAATATTGACTATATCTTAAATCAAGATTCAATTCTTAAGTGATGGGAGTAAGAAAACAAGAACTGAATTAAGAGTTTTCTGACATCCAGACATTTATTGGGACTGCTTGCATTTTCAGTTCTGCCTTTTCATCCTTGTGTACCTGGAAGCTCTCAAAACACAGGTGTGAGATTTTACTTGCAAAGTATATATGCTTATCTTAAGAAAAAACTCCCAGTTAGTTATGCATTATTGCATACTAATTAGGGAGTATCATGAAAGATGTGCTATTTTAAAAAAAAATATTTCATATAGATACGATTTTATCTTCATTAACCAGTTGTTAACAAGTTCACTGAAGTTGTGCTTTTAAGCTATGATATGGTTTAGTAGCCCAATCAGGTACAAAGCGAATGAGTGCCTTTTTTTGCTTTGTGATGCAGTCTTTCCACAATAAGGAGTTTTTTTCTCAAATCCAAATACATATGAGAGAGAGTGTTAAGAATCTACAGACCTGTATGTTGTCTTCATAGTGTACATGCATCTAAAGCAAATGTCAAATTGAATGACATCACAGAAAGGATATTATTTTGGTATATGAATGAGATACTGCATCACATCTTGCTATTATGAGAAAACATTTCCTTGAAGTAAAAATAAAGGTTACCTTTCTCAGTATTTTGATGTGAAATCATCAGGCAATGTTTTCAAAACAAAGTATATGAAATCGATGTCTGCCTGACTGAAGAGGGCAGTGGTGCCTAATGTGACAGAATCTCCTAATTTTCAACCAAGAACATTTTATTTCTCACTAGATTTCCTTTGATGGATAACCTGAAAGTCTGCTATTACTCTTTTAGAAATGCTTTATGCAATTACACTTTAGAAAATGGTACTTCTGTACATTAGCTTGTAGGAAATATCACAGTTTGAACCACTGATGCATCAGTGTTCCTGAGATTGACTGCAAAGTCTGAAGTAACTCCTTAAAACCTTGTGATTTTTTTTTTGTTCTATATCAGTTTTAGACTTCTGATTTTATTTCTCTAGAACTTTTCTCAAAATCTCAAACTGCTTTCTGTAGGTCATTAGTCATTTGGGAGTAAGTCAAATCAATTGAAGTAATTTGAGGCACACAATATGAAAGATGACAATTTTGTGACTATGTTTCTTGAATACCCAAACATAATTATCTTACACCATTGCCTTAATGGCTTTCAAAGTAGAAACTTAAAAAAATGTAGTCATTCAGAATCATGAGGATATTCTGAAAATCATAATCAGAAAGAATGAAATATGGAAGGAAAATGTTTTTTGTTCTCTAGAAGACTACTTCAAAAGAGCAGCTCACCTATGGTTAGGGGGGAAAAAAAAAAGAATGAATCAGTAAAAGCAAAGAAAAAATTCTTCTAGGATTATTCTCTTGCCAACATTTTGCTACTTAACACCTTTGTGTATCAGACAATTTGCTAGAACTCAAGATATTCACTACATTTATTAAAATGTTTTTACTTTTTTTTTTTGTGGAAGTCTTTCAATACATTTGCTTCTTTTGACCCAAGAGAGGCATTTTAGCTGTAGTACTAATGAGGCAATGGCATAATATTCTAATTCAATTTGGAAAAGGTTTTTGTCATATGAGCCAAGTTGGCAACTTGTTTAAAGTTCCTATAATTAAAGCATATATCTTAGCTGAAATTCTGTTTAGCCAGCTGATTATATTTTCAAACAATTTTGCCAAACTGGCAAAAAAAAAAAAAACAAAAAAAAACCAACCCAAAATACAAAGTGATTGGACTAAAACTGTTGATGTCTCCATGGAACATTTCTAATTAGCTGACCTCATAATGAACCGAGGTGGATAAGTGTATGGATTTTGACAGTTACTGGTCTTTCACTTCTAATTTTCACTTACATTATTTTTTCCAGGTGTAAGTGAAATAACCTAAGCTGAGAGAGAGAATTAATACATTTCATTGTAGTATCGCATGCAGTTCCTTGTGTAGATTTTCCTGATGATGGCAGGAGAGATCAAACAGAAGTTGTTCTTACAGAAGGTGAAAAGAGAGATGTTTCCTGTAGCTGGCATATGGTAGTTTTTAATCTAAAGCTCTGAAGCTTATGAAAGGTAATTTACTAGGCTTTCTGCATTTTTCTTGGGGAGGTGTGGTTAACTTCCCATGTTTTTGACAGAATGTCATTCCATGCAGCAAAAGGAATTGAAAAGGGATGTTAAAATACATGCATTTGGGGGTATTCTTGCATACAAAAATCTGAAACCTGAAATAGCATTTTGAAGTCCTGAGGTGAAATCATCTGAGTACTGTGGAGTAATTTTTATTATTTGCTTTGAATCACCCATTCAGGTGAATAGTGCGTCTATCACTATTCAGCTGATAGTGAATCTATCATAAAATAAATTTGTGGTTGTTTGGTGTATGTGTGGTTTTTGTGGGTTTGTGGTTTTTTTTTGTGTGTGTGTGTGATGAACAGTATGTATGCTCATTGTACAAAGGAATAGTTATTAAAGAACAGGATCAGCAAGAAAAATGGATGTACCTAATTCAGAATCATCACATTCAGATTACCAGTGATGCGTATTCCTTTGAACTGTGTTCTTTTTTTGTTTGTTTTTTGAAGAAAAAGTGAAAATGAATGACTTAGAACAAAGACTGCATAGTATTTTACATCTCCTGTCTGATAAATACACCCCTGATTGAGCACCATGCCTTTCAAGAAAGTTTTTACGTTACTAAAATGGGATTTCACTACACTATTTAGTGAGGGAAGCCACAGTAGTGACAGCAACTTCATCACAATGGTGGCAGCTAATAACTTTGGACTGAGAAAATGGAAATGTTTTGTTCTTTATTCAAACTAAAAAATCCTTTCCTTGAGCAAGGGAACATAAAATTCATAGGAGAAAAAGATGCAGCTTGTCTTCATCATCAGGCAAACTACTTTTTTTGTATGTGTTTAACGTATTTTTCCCAACCTACTCCTGTTTGTATAATAATTTTTGAAACAGGATGTTGTTACTTATGTTATTCCGGAGTCCACAGTATTCCACAGTACCTTCTCCTTACACTGTGAGGCTGTCAAATTTTTGTTCAGATTTTGGTAACTTCAGTAAGGTAACTGTGTGCTTAGGCTTATCTTCATCCTCTGCCTTTCTAGAAAAATCTTGGGTCTGTTTAAGTTGCCATAAGATGCTGAAGCCCAAATGTAACCTAGTACTGTTTTATGGATTGATACAAAAACAATTTGAAGTGCTCACTGAGTGCTTCGCTGTTTCACTTGATCCCGAGGAGGTTCAAGCCAAGTAGAGAGGAAGCATGCAAATGGATTTTTCTTTCTTCAGTTGTGACCTGTTGAGTTGCTCTTGCATAGGAATTGATTTCTCCAGGTTTAGAGCAGGATGAGATTATTTTCTCAGTTTATGAAGGAATCATTCTTGCAGGTCAAATGTTTATTCTATCAGCCTTGCATATTTAGTAACAAATATATACTTGAACTTAAATTGTATCACCTTCGGTGTTTTGTTTTGGAGAATTGGAACCAAGAAAAGTCCTTATGAAACTCACTGAGAATGAGTACTGAAAAGTTGTTGTTTTAATTTTTTGTTTGTTTCTTTTTTAACCTTGCTCTATACAGACTTCTGTAGGAATATTATTCGTGATTACTGACTGCTGCTTCATGGTCTTTCAAAATGTGTCATAGTGACTCATATAATAACTTTTCTTTATAGTTCGTTTGGCCTTTGTCTATCATCTGTGAAATGGTTTTTTTTAACCCATTGGCTGCACTAGGAAACACCAATTTCACTGCCCATAAAATGATCTGTTTCTTTGCAAGTGTGCCTACAGTTGAATATTGATTTATAGGAAACCAAGTCTGTCAATAAGGCAGACGATCCCTTTTGAATTGTGAAAGCTTTGGAAGACATGAAGCTTGGTAGCAAATTATGGAGGGAGCTACAGCTTCGGCTTGGAAGGTGCTCTGCCATTAATACCCATGGAAAACACTGTGAGGTCACGTTCTACGTTTCTGAGAACATTTAGGCATTTTGGGAGACTGAGCCTGCTCTCTAAGTGTAAGAGCATCATTTTTCATTGCACACAATTTCTATAGCTGTAGTCCTAATGGGGAGATGATATGAAAGTACTTCTATGACAGATAGAAAATGTATGCCACTAATCCACTCCAGGGGCAAAACATTTGCCTGCTGAGTATTTATTTCTTAATCTCTGGAACTAAGACATTCTATTCAGAGACTACCAGCAACTTAAAAATACTGACAGAAGAAGTGTGATCAAGATCTGTTCCAAAGAAGGCTTCTTCCATTTTTGCCAGTACAGGAAGACTTCCTAATGCATATCTATTGAATGCATAGCTGGCAGATTGGTGCATGAGTTTGAGATGTGTCAAAATAAGTGGTAGTGGAGACTTTAAGTACTAACACATCATATCCTTTCTAAAATCTCTTACTTCTTAAGTGAGGAAGCAAGTATCAGCCTGTGTCTTCATGGAGTTCATTAATTCTCATTCAGCATCTTAATATTTTTCTGAAACCTCCCTGAACTTCTGTAAAATATTTTTCTTCAGAAACTGAAACTTGGGATGTTGAAGGGAAAAATGTAAGGATTTGTATGCATTTTCAAGGAAAGGTCTGTAGTCGTGTATTGTATTTTACTGCTAACCCACATTAGAAGATGATTGGTTCTTGTACATCTTTTTAGGTGCCAAAGCTCTGCCTGATGGATAATCTCTAAATCTGATCTTTTTTTTTGAGAATTTCAGTGAATCATTCATTATGTTTTATCATTCAGTTATATGATTCTAAAGCCTACTAATTTTAGAGTGAAGATTGCATTTTCCATAGTGTTACCTCATTCAAGAGAGCTTTAGTAGGATTTAATGGAAGCCCAGGCCCATGACAGGACAAGGGTTAACGGGTTTAAATTGAAAGTGGGGAGATTTAGATTAGATATCAGGAAGAAATTCTTCACGGAGAGGGTGGTGAAGCACTGGAACGGGTTCAAGTGTTCAAGGCCAGGCTGGATGAGGCTTTGAGCAACCTGGTCTAGTGGAAGGTGTCCCTGCCCATGTCAGGGGGTTGGAACTAGATGACCTTTAAGGTCCCTTCCAACCCAAAACATTCTGTGATTCTGTGATTCTATGATTCTATGATTGCCAGAATCTAACCCACGTAAATTTTCCCCTGACTGTTTTCTGTCTGTGGATGTTTTCCCAAGTTTCCTTTCTTTCAGAGAGATGACTTTTCTTTTTTTTTTTGACAGTGCCAGTTTCCCATAAACAAATTTAATAAATGAAGAAAGGCAGTGGTGCTTAGTTTATTATTAGCAATATCAGAATTAACAAAAAGAAATGTCTGCTTGGATGTGAGTTCGGTTGCATGCTATTAATTTTATCTAACTCACCTGTCTGTCATTTGCTGATATTGAACTTTATCTTTCATTTAAATATCCTTTTTTTTTCCTTTTTTTCTTTTTAGTTTTGTATTTCAGAAGGATATTGATGAATAGTCTTTAGCCTATACTATTTTCTTCCTGTCATACCAGAGTCAGGAAACCTACAGGAGTACAGCATCTTCTGTGGTACCTGACGCCCTAAGGAGCAAGATCTTGCAACTACATAGGGCACTACCACAAGGTACCAAAAGACAGGCCTTTAATTAGTTTTATATTGAATGTTATACTCTCTTTTGGGCACTCAGGTTCTTTTCTTATACATTAGCTCTTTAAATCTTCATCTTGGTTAATGCATATTATTTCTGCATTTTGAATTCTTGGAAGATTCTCTGTGGGGCTTCATAACGTTCTGCCTAGTGTCTTTTGCAATTTACAGGATTTATTAAATTATTCCCCAAGAAATATCCAGGGTCTCTCAATTGCTGTAACATCCTTTCTACTAGTTACCCTTGACAATGGATTTGAGCTGGAATATTTGTCTTTTATTCCCCAGTATTTAGCTGTCAATCTCTAACATTTATTTTAATATGCTTTTTCTTCCTCATATTTTTGTTTGATCAGGATCAGTCTAAACATGCCAATGTTCCATCAGAAGAGGTTATGAGAAAGAGCATAGTGGTGGTTTTTTTTTTTTTTTAAAATGCTGGAAATACTGAATATTTTACTGCTGTTCAGCCTTATAGAACTTTCTCTTTTGTAATCATAAGTTCATCTTCATTTCTATTTGTTTTCCTGGGCAGTCAGAAGTTCATACATTTTCTAAAAGAGTGTAGAAACAATATGTAAATGTTCTGTCATTTTCTATTTCAGTTACAGTCTTCTTGAAAAAGGAGGTAAAACGAGAGTTTTGAAAGGAAGGTTGAAGAGGAAGATGAATGATGGAAGATGAGAAATTCAGTGAATAAATGAGTGGTTAGAAGGAAAATGAAGATAAAAATGACAAATGAGGAAAATAGAAAAGGTAAACTAGAATGAAAGAAAACCTGGACTATTGAAAGCCTTCATTTGGAGCCTTAAAATATTTACCTGCTGGATGTTTTCAATAGGTGGCACTTGCTCAATTACAAAAGCTTGGTTTTGAACTGGCGGTAGTGATGACTAAATCCAGAAAACCACATAGGGTGGGTGTGACATAGCTGCTGTGGCAAAAATCATGGCTTAAATTTAACTGTTTGAGCTGTTTGCAAAATGCATGGGACAACTTAGTTCCTAAGCACTAGATTCCTGACAACTGAAGCTGATGAAGCAGCTGCCCCAACTGCCCAATAAAAAGTGTGTCCTAGTTCTCACTCTTCTGATGGAGCCATCTTTCAAATTTTTCCAGCATCTCAGGGCAGAACGTACTATTGGCTGTGGCTACTGGGACATCGCCGTAGGTAGTTGTAAATTGCTTGAGGCAAAAGAGAACTTGCATCTTCGAGACATGGCCTAGAGACTACACACCTGAATTGGAAGGGAAGTGTCTACCTCCTTCAGCTGCTTTCTGCATGCTTTAAGTGTTCGTCAAGATCAGTCAACTGATTGGAGCCCTCAGATGATGTATGTGGATGAAGACAGACTTTTGTAAAACGGTTGTTGAGGTACTTGGGATTAAACTGTAGAGTTTCTGAGCACAACCAGGAGCAGAACTTTAAACTTACTTGGGAAACATATTTGGAAGGCACAGGCATCTTCCTATGCTTCCAGTTAGGTGACAGATAAGTATATTCAAAAAAAGACATATGAGACCAAAGTGCATATGTCAGTAATTTAGTGTGACTCAGGCACTAAAAGCAGGAGTGGTTTAACCTTTAAGTTCATCATTGTGCCTGAATTTCTGTTCACTGTGGGCTGATTTGGAACAACTCATCTGGAAAATTTGGGTATCTTCTGGGTATACAACAAGAGGTGTGATTTTTTTCACTTATTAAAACCTTTTCAAAATGCATGATAATCACTTTTAATATTTGTAACATGGAAACTCCATAAGCATTCATTAAGACTCTTGTACCAGTGTTATGTGCTGAGCAGGTACCTAATAAAAGACGCTGCTATTTTTAAGAATATAAATTGTTATGTACTTTCAGCCCTTTACTTATCTAAAAGCTTTTTCAAAGTTTTATATATATATAAA
>NW_010229503.1:0-2814 GCF_000690775.1 Eurypyga helias
GCCGGGCGGTCACAGCGGTGTGGGGGCGCGAGGTGACCCCGCAGCTGAGGTTGGGCACGGGCTCGGGGAGCACGGCCGCCCCGTCAGAGAGAGTCACAGCAACAAGCCGGTTGAATCAACAGACGCACCTCACTCGAGGCCTTAGGGATAATCAGCCAGAAGTGGCTGTCGTGTGCCTCTTCATTCTCTTACACGTGCCTGAAGGAAAAGCCAACCAACCCTCCTCGCCCTGCAGACAGCCCGTTGAACGAGCCGCAGCAGGGCAGCTTAGAAGCACAAACCGAAGAAAGGCCGTAACGTTGGTGGGGCAGTTGCATCCAGCTGGCAGTTGGTATAGCTCATCTCCATCCTGCCTTCGTGATTTTCCCAAACGCATCCGGTTGCTGGGCCACAAGGAAAAGTATTTTGACTTGAAACATAAAGCCATGGCTGTGACCTTTCCTCCTTACTTCGGACACGAAGGAGACATCTGTGTACAATCTTTCTTCTACCTGTGTCAATAAGGCCATAAAGGTCAACTGCACCTTCCCTGGCTACACTCGAGGAGCAGCTTCTGTAGGACATTCCGACATAAAAGAATGAAGTTTACCTAATGTGCTTAGCTGGTTAGTCTGACCTAACCGACTTAGACAAACACGTTTCTTATGTACGTACGCGTAGCATCCCCCTGCCAAGGAAATGCTCAAAAGTGAGCGTCAGAGGTCACAGGTTTTTCATAAAGCTATGGTGACATTCACAAATCTATCTCAAATGTCCTCCTATACTAGTACCAGAATAACGCAGGATACTACAAGGCAATAAGGAGTGAGAGGATGCTGGGCAGTGGTTGGCAAAGTACTAACCTAATATCCTACCCCTGCTGGGCTGCACAAGAAAGAATGAGCTCTGAAAAGTGGAAAGAACCATCCATCAACAACCTGTTTTCTCACCTGAGACATGTTCAATACAAAAAACATGGCTGCTACTAAAACATACTTGTGTTCCTGTAAAAAATGACAGCTGGTGGCAAAATATGGAAGTTCCTTCTTATCAAGAAGAAGCCTCTGAGTGGTTAATCCTATTCTCATTTCCAGTTACAAGAAACTTCTCAAAGACGTGAATGAGGAGATAGTTGTCATTTATACGACAGCTCAGAGTCCCAGGGCTTACCTAGAAAGCCACATTTCATCACACATAGTGATCTTGTCATCAGGTGTCATCTATCCAGAGACTGAAAAATAATTGTTTCCTAATGTCCGGTATTCTAGATCATGGGTTTCTAACTGTATTTTTGTAGATAACACCCGTTAGTGTGGACTGGGAAAACATCACTGTGCCAAATATGGGACTGGATTTTGTAAACAGACTATAAACATACTGATGCAGTCTATGATAGGTCGCTTCTGGCACAGCAAATATTTTCAGTGGTGTTCAGAGTAAAATACTGTAACAGATCCTTTTTTTTTTCCAAACTGCAGCAACATGGAAAAATAAACTCTGTGAAAAACTCATTTTGACAGTTGTGAATGCTATACCACCTACTGATCCGTACGGTGCAAAGTTTACAGCAGAGGCGACAGCCCCACTCCTTGAGATACCACTGTTACCCTATGATAAGTTAGCACTGCTGAGCTTTTTCTTCCAACAGATCAAAGACTTTAAACTGAGGAATTACTGGTCTCAGTCAGTTTTTATGACATCTTGCAGGATACAAGAAGAAAGAGAAAAATACCAGGTGAAGAAATAGTGGTTTGCCTTCTCCCTCCTGTTAGAAGTTTCTTCAGGCTCTCTAATCTATTTTGAACCATTTAAGCCTTTTTGGGGGAGATAAGCTCTCATCTTAGATACAGGATATTTTCGTGATCAGCTGTGCTAAGTGACATAAGTCTGTATGTTTTCACACCAGTTTTCACAAAAATTTAGACAAATGGTATCTTAAAAGTCACATATATGGACAAGCTGAACTTTTTAATGCTAAATTAGCATTAAAACCTCCAGACAAGATAATGCTATTTTTAACCTTATTCTTTGATCTCAAAGTTGCTTCCTGACAGGAGTGGTGACACTTGCCTCTTTGAAGAGAAGCTACCTGTCTGTATTCTCTGCATCAAGAGCTCTAGCCCCCTGCAGAAATCCCATCTGAGGAATCTGAATGGAAATCGGCTGTTGCACATATTTAAAAACTTGAAGTCAAGAAGCAAAACCTGCCGACAACAAATTGCTGTAATTGCAGCCTGCCATCTCACTATCATGAAAGTCACTGAAAAATATTAATCTACCCACTACTGGTCTAATGGCATAAGCCACCCCCAGCTGGTTATTGCAACTCAGGTGTCAGATTTGTGGGTGAAAATAAGTTATTAATTATATTTGTATCATAATGGCTCCTAAAGCTCAACTGAGATCATTCTCACGTCCTGCCAAGCGCCGCAGTACTCTGCAGCCGAAGGACTTATCTGCCCTCAGAGCCTGAAAGTTCAAACAGTCAGCCCAGAGAAAGCAAGTATTTCTCTGAATTCCACCCCCAGCATTAATTCAGTCACAATCTTTGGAAGAAAAATTAAACCTGAAACTTCCTAATCTCAGGGTTTAATGACAGATTTAGCCTTTCTTTTTGTTACGTATGAATGGAATGCAACACGCTTTTGAGTGGAAGAGCTGGTAAATCAAGGAAACAATAGATCTTCACCCCATTGTTCAGCTTTGGAGACATAGCATATCGTTCAATGTAAGTGGCAATGATTAACGATAAAGATGTCTTTGCAGGCAGGAAAAGAGGATTCCAGGCGTAAATCGCCAAATGCACACTAGACCAGTGCCATTCGAATGTTTTAC
>NW_010229503.1:2838-12786 GCF_000690775.1 Eurypyga helias
ACCATCTAGTGGCAAGATCTCAAAAGTGCTACTTTTATTACGTGCATCCGCAACAAAAGTCCTCACTTCTCCAGCGAAAAGTAGCTAACCCGGAATAAAAACGAAAAGAAAATAAATATACATATATATATATATACACAGAACTTGATTGTAATTAAACGGAAAATGTTTGGAGAAAGATAGAACATGTGGCCGTATGGGAAACTTTACTTCTGAAACACTCATTTAAACTACTCGCTTATTTAATATTTCTCAGAATAGATTTTTATTGCACCTATTTGAAGGCTACACATAGGCAGATGGAGTTGGTAGTTTAAACACACGGCATTGGTTTCAGTGACAATACTTCAGAAGACTGATTTTTTTTTTTTCCTGCATAGAAACCTAGTCACAAGACAGTACTGCAGACATTCCTTGGCTGTAGACTTTAACAAAGGATATGCAGATCTAAAATATGCATATACTAACAGTGAAGATTAATTTTGGCTGTCAATAACACAGTTTTCTTTTCATTAAAATAATTTTTCTAATCATCCCCATATCCTGCAAGTGCAAGAGTGTAAGTTACACTGACATTGAAATATTTGTACTATCAGTTATTGGCATATATATGTAACAGAAAATCTCAATTTCTTAAGCTTTAACCAAATAACTACCTAGATTTGCAATAACAAATGTCCAACACATTCACAGACTTAGAATCTCAAAGCAACCCAACCATCCAGTTGAATCTAAAAGATGGTCAGAAGAACTCAATCCATACTCATACTTTCTTCACAGTCAAGCATGGCAAACCAGTGCATGATACAGCATTTTAGATTTTCACCTAATTTCTCTTTTTAGATCATACAAACTTTATAAAAGCCTGGCTCATGGACTTGTGGAGATGTTCTTCATCAACAAGGTTCAAGGAAGGGATTCTCAAATTCCCATGTGGAAGGGCATAGCTTAAGGGTGCCAGTCACCTTTCAGTCCAGTTCTTTTGCTGGAGGGGACATGCCCATCCCTGGTTCCTTCCCAGAGCCAGGAGGACCTTTCCACACAGTGGTGGCTCCTTCACAGGCTGCCCAAAGAGCTTTACCTCTTAGGTTTCCTAGAGCCATCCTGAAGGCCTTGTTTTCTAGGAGGTTTCACTAAAAATCCTACTCAGTAAAGTATTCAATTTACCTCTTTCAATTGCTTATTATCTACCAAGCAGAGTTAATTTCTCACAGATAGACTTGTTCCCCTTAAAATAGCCTCCCATAGGCAGAGGGAAGTCTGACCCTATTTAAAGCGAGCCAGTCATCTTAAAGTGAGTATATAAAGTACACAAAATCTCACTACTTTTACTTTAAACTCAGTTTGAACAAAGCACATGCCCCCAAAAGAAAATAGATATAAAGAAAATCCCCAGCCTTATTTAACAGTTTCTTCTGATGTTAAATGTTGTTAAAGGTGCATTTTATTTCTAGGTTAAATTTGCATGGTTCTCACCGACAGCTGCTTGTTCGCATTACATTTTTCTCCACTGTAATAAAGTCTCCCAGTGCTTGATGTTTTACGTTGGAGCCGCTCCTCACTATTCTTTTTGTTTAGCTAAGCAGAACCAGTCCTGCAAATCTTTCGAGAATGTTTTTCCTCTTAGAGCTGCTGAAAGTGGTTTCACGCCTGGTTCATACTTCTCCCCATCGTGTTCCCTTTCCTTCCCTTGACTTAATCCAGACATCCCAAGGGGATGATGACACTTGTCACAGTATCATGAAACTTGCCCTCCGAGGGTCTGGCTGCCATCCAGCGCTGCTTGCCAAGCTCCTGCCGTGCCTCTGCAGCATCATGCCTTTCCTCCTGCCTGGATGCCTGCAGTCTTCACAGCTGCTTGCTTAGCTCGGCCTCCATCCATCGATAGCTGTGGCAACCACAGTAATCAGCTGTCCTGAGCACACTTATTTCAGTTTGAGAGCCTTCCCCAAGCCTTATGAACATCTTAAAACACAAGGTTTATTTTGTGTTGGCTTAGAACCATTTGTATAGGTCACTTCTCTGTATGTTTTCTGGTCTTTGTAGCCAACAGCATTTAAAGAACCACTACAGCCTGTATCATATCAACCATCTACATTAGCTATTTCCATCTATATTGACTGAAAACGTGACTCTGGCTCCCATACCAAATGTCTTTAACTGCACAACCTAAAGGGTTATTTCTGATGGCGGTTTGGTGAACTGCGCTTGCCGGTACCGTACACTATCCTTTTCTTCTTTTCCTTCTTTAACTTGTGCAGAGTGATCCTATTGGTCTCAAAACCACAGTACGGAGAACAAGAAAGTAGTGCTAGCCTCTCTGTCCCATATTGTGTAGATGGGTCTTTTGTAGAAGGACCTGGCACCCCCAGGAGATGTAGGATTAGCTGGAGTGTTTTTCAGAAGAACTGCTAGTGTTCGGAAGAGTAGTTGTCATCCCAGGGCAGAGAAGGAACGCACAAATAAAATGTTGTTAAATAAAATAAATACAGTGAAGCTAAGGTTCCTTTACCTCGGTATTGGTAGTAGGCTTAAAAAATGGTCTTGAGGTGCAGAAACTAAGGCTTGTTATGAGTCTTTAAAGGGGTAGGCAACGTGCAAAGCTCACGTAGCTGGCTCAGATCAGTTGCTTTGTTAAATGTCTATCAGCACAATCTCTTCTCTTTCATACCTATCTCGCCCTTCTCCTATGGTTCACTATGCTCCTTCCCTGCTGCTGTTCTTAGCTGGTGAGTTGCTCTGGAACGCGTCTCCTAATATTTGCATTGTGCCTAGCGGGGTTGGACTCCCAAGGTCACTGCCACCTTTGGATGCCACCCCAGATCTCACAATGATATGCTTTTCATTACAGTAATGCAGCAGGTTACCTTGTACCTCTTCCTGACTTTTTAAACTATGCTCTGGTAAGTCAGCTCCTAAATGAGGTAGAAAAGAGAAATACATAGTAAAGGTAAAAGAGCCATTTATTTCAGAAGCAATCAGTAATAAACCTGGTTACTGATTTACTGTAGAGCTCATTTACAGGTGCTGTAGGACAAATCGGTTTTGTCAGTAAGCACCTTTGAGAAGGAACAATAAATATAATACAGTATCAACAAAAACTGTCAGAGTTGTTAATAGAAAGAGTAAGGTTGGATTCCTACTCCTGGGAAAAGAAAAAAAAAGAAAAGTAAAAAAAAAAAGAAAAAGAAAAAGAAAAGTAAAAAAAGAAAAAGAAAAAGAAAAAGAAAAAGAGAAAAAAGACAGTGGCCTAAGCTGCAAGCAAATAAAATACAATGAACATTAGTGAGAAATGGACCTGGGCCCATACAGGATGAACTGTGTGTAATTCTATCCCAAGGCAGGTGGTGATTGACTTTTAATACAGTTTCCTACCCTTTACCATCATTTCTAGAGCATTATGCACCAAAACCAGCTTCATTAAACACCCCCTCACAAAAAAAAAAAAGGAATCTCAGCTGCCAAGATGTGGTGGGAATTCCACATTCCAATTAAGCAAAAAGAGAGTAGGTCTGCAGAGCCCTCTGGAGATCACCTATGGCAGCCTTTCACTATAAGGCTGCAAACACATCAATTTCTCTACTGATGATATGAAAAGCTTGAAGGATATTATTACAATGTATAAAAATATTTCAGAAAACTCTGCTGAAGTGAAAGCTATATATTAATTTACAGAGAACTTCATATAGATGCGACCTGCTTTTCAAATGACTTGAGTAATTTAACAGTAAGTGTAGCTGTCAACCTATAAATACTGCGACACTGGTGACAGAAGGCAGATGAGCACTGTACCTCCTTACTGCACGTCTAACTTTTATATCAGCTCAGTATTAACATAAATAATTTCATGAGTATTTTTAAATATTCTAAGCTTTATTCCCGAAGTCTGCAATTATTTTAAAAGCTATAATAATTCAAAAAGATCTCTGAGCTTTGCCAAGAAAAATTGTATTAAAAACCAGGTTCAAGTGGAAATTGTATAGAATGTGACTCTGTTTTACATGGGAGGAAAAAAAAGCTGTTAAGAGTTATGAAAGGTAAACTGAAATTTAAAATACAAGCAAGAGTATTAAAAGATCAAATGAACTGTGGTTAGGGATTATGTTTTAAGAAATTATTTCAAGATGCTACAGGCACAATAAAATAGGAAACTAACTTAGAATAAATGACAGTTTAATGTAATAGAAATTAAAATAATAGAGGAGTTCAAGAAAATCTAGATACTTTGTTAAAAGTGAAGAAAGTCTCTTGGACCTTAGAAAAAGCTTTGATTTATTTCTAGATTCCATAGTAAAGTGCTCTGGTGGATCTAATTAGGGCTACATATGCAACTTTGTAAACCAGGTGAATGTGAGAAAAACAGCATTTACAACATAGATAACATAGGAACACGTACATAGCTTATCCACTTAGTTTTGCGCATAAATATGTCCTGAGCACTTTACAAAAGAAGTAAGGGCATGTTTTGTTCTACAAGGAGCTTATTGTATTTTAAGAACTGGTTTTCAGACGCCTTGAGCAGATGAAAATTCAGCTGAAGTGGAATCACTTCTGAAAACTCAGGCCCCAAAACGCAGTGCCACAGTATGTGTCAGAAAAGGGAGGGAGGGAGGAACAATGAGGATGACAATAATGAAATCACAGTTACTTAATAAGACCCAGATCCTTGCAAAGACTCTTAGCTTTAAACATATCAGTAATCCTATTGAATCGTGGGCAAATCAAGATGGTCCTTTAAATAGTGTTGTGTGCACGCCCTTCCCTAAGCATGGTGCGTGAGGCAGGAGACAGGAACGGCTGAAAAGCATCTGAAAGTGATGGGACAGGGGAGTTGAGTAAGTTTGACTGGGATTACCGAGCAGAATCAAAAAGCCTGGAGTGGTCCAAAATGAGAGCAGGTCCAGAAGGGTTCACGCCGGACATACTGTTAATGACAGAGTGAGTGCTGAGCTGGCCTTATTTAGCTACCAAACGAGACAGTATGTGGCTGCAGGACAGTCATCAGCCTTTCTAGGACCTGGATGCTTCCGGGCCACTTTCAAAGCTAATTCCAAACCACTCTTTTATTGAATTAGATATGATACTTGACAATAAAGAACTATGTATAAGGTCTGTTTGTTATCTTGCCTGTGGCACGTGGAGGATGTTATTGCTTCATTAAAATAGTACTACTTAACAGTAAAAGATAAGAATAAGAAAGCCAAAGACTCCTTTGGAGAATTAACAGACTTTAAGTACTTAAAAAAAAAATAGTAACCACTACAGTGTTAATTTTTTAAAAAGCTTTGTTATTGACATTCCTCTATTTCTTTAACACATGGGTGATTCATTCAGGATGTAAGCACAGGCTGCTTTATGGGAAGCCAGGAATTTGGGGAACAGAGTAACAAATGGAAGACAGACTAGTGGTACCTGTCAAGAAGGTGCATCTACTCTTTCTCTCTGCTTTCTTGGCTTTGGTCAGAGGTAGCTTGGTGCTCTGTGCTTCCTAGCCCAGCATCCAGGCTGTTCCCCCTTGCATGTACACATGCCTAGCTTCTTCCCAAGCAGACTGCCTCTAAACAGCTGGGAAGGGAGCCGATTGCCCCTAATCAGCTTAGTGCTGGGAAGCTGAGAACACTAAATACAGATGGCATCACCCCCCAACACACACCACACGACTGTGATTTTCAGCGGGGCATCTCTCCCTCTTCATTTTGCTTGCGTGGCCCGAACACCCTCTCAAACACAAAGCAGCAGAATGCCATGCCGACTTTTTGGCACACATTGAAGAAACCAGCGACAAACACAGCAAACATACATGTATTTTGAAAGCAGTAAAAATGGCAGTCCCTCAATAGCATTTTTTTCCCTTGCAACTTTGTCTTTTCTGTAGTTGAAATAGCATGTTTTAAATTGGAGGATGCAGAACTGGCTTACATGCAAACATTAATACGGTTTTGGGTTTCTTTTTTTCCATCACAAAGAGCTAGGTAGTCATATTCTTATATGGGATATTTATACCAGAAGTAATTCATGGAAATTTCAGTTAAACCACCAGCTGCAATAAAAATAATGCAGAGCGAGGGAAAAAATCATTGGGCTTTGGCCCTTATTTTGCTGACTGGCCATTTTGAAATTTCAGTCTGTAAGGGAATTGCCGGAGATAGAATTAATCTTACATGAGTTTAGATGTGTCCAGCAGAGGCATCTCCCCACACAGGCCAGTCACCCTCAGGTCCTTGTAGAGCCAGTGTAGAGAAATAGGCTCTTTTCTCTCAAGAACCACCCAGTACACTTCAGACATCCACCGTGGGATGAGAAGACTCAATTCACTGATTCTGCTCACTAGATCTCTGTTGACTGTTGACTGTGGTTTGCAGACGTGCAGTTTGTACCTGTCTATGTTTACTCTGATAAATCCTTCCCTCCATCCCATGGCGGGGAACCCAATTAAATGCCACCCAAATTCTGGAGGCTCTGCTCACCCTGATTTCCCATTGAGTTCAGTGCAAAATAACAGTTACTCAGCATCTGGCAGAAACAAGCAGAATTCAAATTGTGTGCAGGCAGCTTTTGGCCTGGGGATATGTAGCTTCACTTCTGAAATGTGGCAAACCCTGGGAAGAGCAGATGCACACCCCTGATGAAACAGCACACCTTCAGCCAGGGGAGGCACCAGGGAATAGGCAGGGCAGGCTTCTGTGGAGGCAGCGAGCTTCACAGGGAGGCAAAAACCCCTTAGTGTCTCTCTTATCCCAGTTCATTGTTTCGTGTATCAGGGTGAACCATTAAATAATTGGCATTTATGGATTTGGCACTGCAAAGGACTGTGAAGTGGGGTCACAGAACCATAAATAAATACCCATGTCTGCTCCCTTTGCAGTGGGGCTGACCTGTCCCAGGAATTAAGCAGGATGGTGGGGAGGGCTCTCTCTGAGCCCCTTGTAAAGCAAGAGGCATATTTTCCTTACCTCAGGCTGCAGAAACTACAACCTTGATCTGCCACTCACTGTACAGTCAGGGGAGAAAAAGAAGTTACAATAATCCAAGCAAGTGCAGCCTAATTGATAACCCCCTAGGGATATAACCTGTTCACTAACAGACTATAAAGGGATCTTCATGTTGTCCACTAATGTCTAACATCTGTGATACTTAATTACCTGCACTCATCTTGTAAGTGAAGAAGGTGTGTGGTAATCCTTCCTGAAGCTGAACTGAGAAAATAATATTTATTAGCCGAGGGCCTGTTTTAGAAACAGATGGGGTGTAAAGAGCTTGGAGACAGTGTACAGGAGTGGTATGAAACAGAAGAGATTAATTGTTAAGTAATTGAGATGGAGAGGAAGAGGGTTGAATGCAGAGATCGCTGAACAACAGATATCCAAAGCTTTGGGATTTCACTGGGAGAGATCTAATTTTAAAGGCCTCTTTCCAAAACTGCCTTTGCGAAACCATGCCGAAGAGTGACAAGGAGCAGTGTCAGGCTGACTGACCAGCTCTCCTCTGAACTGTGCGCACCTCATCCCTCTTCACCCGGTCCCTCAACTCTCCAACTTCCTACTTTGCTTGCGTGAGCACCTCGTGGCATAAGCCCCAGGAGGGTGGCCTGCTAGAGCAGCATGAGCCCACTGACTGCACGTGTCATGGCTAGGTCTCAACTCCACCAGGATTAGAAAAATGTCTGTTCATACTCTTGAGGAAGAACACAGCAAGATCCATTACAGAATATTCAATTGTTACTCCATAAAAATTGCAACTGTGTCAAACACTATACCTTAAACTTTTCTCTATCATACAAAGATAATTAACTTGGCTACGTCAGCTGTTAGTCTTTTTCTGCTCTGCCTTTGTCAGACTTCCATGGGTATTTAAAGAGCTAATCTTTTGTTACGCTTAAACATTGCCCAGTGTTAATAATCAGGTAGTGTTTATCACAAAAAGGATTTGGGCCTTTTTTTTTTTTTTTTGCTGTCCTTGAAATCCTCACCTTGTTTTGTACTAAGAGCTACAGAGCAGGGAATAGGCAAATCATGAAAAATAGGATACTGGTGTTAAAGCTGTAATGAGTAAATGTAGGTGAGAGACCATAATCTCTCATGTAGTTCCACTGGATCAGCAGGATGCAAGTCCCATGTCAAACTCATAACCTGAGCAACACCTGAAACTGGTATTAGACGAGGTATTTAGAGAAGTGGTGCAGACCTAAGGGACAGTTGAAAAGAAGGAACACTCCAGAGCAGGAGGCTCTAGTGTGCCAGAGGAAGCTGTGCCAAAGGGGGCTGCAGAGGGAACCCAGCTGTCAGGGACCATCAGCCACCAAAGCTGAGCTCAGGGAGACTGGGAGCAGGAGAGAGGTGCTCTGGCAGTGCAGCCAAACACAAAACTCATCTAAACATGGCCAGATGACTTTGGTGGTTCTGTCTGTAGCCTGCAACCATTCCTTCTGCAAAATTCCAACCACTTTTATGCCGTGGGTGTTGCCTCGCTATTCATTCCCACTGTGAAAACCTGAGGTGAGCCTTCTTCCTTCCACCCAGTATCCTACCCAGCACTGGAGAGGAGACAATGTGGCAGTGCATGTGGGTAGTGTGCAGAGCTGTGCTCTGTCTCACATCTGGAAGCTTTGTAAGGTGGGATTTGTACTGAATCTGGGGGATGGGGCCAGCCTTCCAGCCAAGGGTTAGGAACCCATCAGCAAGGGTTAGGATGAGTAAGCCGATATTATCTGTGTAGAAATAGGGATGACTGAGATGTGGCCTTCTGATACCAGAATCCATGACACAGGAGTGAAATTATTGCCTCATGATGGATCCAGCTGCAAGACCTCCATTGCCAGATGTTGAACTTCCATTCGTAAATCTTCCAGAAATATCCATCCCTTCTGACCATGACTGCCTCAGTTCTTTCGTCTCACTGGCAATGCACCTTTGGGCAAGCATAAATTCTATGAAAAACAGCTGCAGTATTGTTTAGTTATTTGTCTGTTTGTTTGTTTTTATCAGAGCAGGTATTTGACTTGACAGAATGATTTATTCTATAGGATTTCCCACCTACTGTTAGCTGCGTCTCTCTTCGCACCCACTGCATCCTGTCTGTCCCCACTCTTTTCACTCTCAAATATAATAAAGTGGTTTTATATGCACATACATAAAAGTGTTTAACGGCGGGGGTTTAAAATACGATACCTCACTCCTGTCAGCTAACTTTTGCATCCACTGTTCTCTCTACACCTAGAAAACCAGGACGATTTTCCATTCAAATAGATTAAGTAACGCTTTCACATACATCGCTTCTGAGGAGGGAGGGACTAGAGCAGGCTGCATCTCCTAGAAAATGACTTCTTGCCAACAAGCAAAACTTCCGAAGCTTATCCTCACACCAGAACCTGCTTATTTTTTGGGGGGTTTTTTTTGGTTTGTTTCTTTGGTTGGGTTTTTTTAATGTAAAGGGCCTCCATAAGCCAGAGAAATTACCAAAAGATGCCTTTTATCTGGAACAGAAGGCGGCCTGCGGGATGAATCTGCAGCTGCCTTACCCCGGCCGAAAGCTCCCGCTTCTCTCCCGCCAGCTGCCTGCTCCGCGCAGCACACGGCCTTTCTCACCGCAGCTAAACGCAAACGCCCGCAGAGGCGCTTGGCGAGGTCACGTATGAAGGAAAGCTGCCTAAAAGTGCGCAGATCTAGTTGCTGTTCGCAGTGTTTCGTGTTCCTTCTTACAATTTTGCAATCTGATGAGGATGCATTTTCCCTCCTACCAACGTTTGGTGCAGCCGAAAGGTGCTTGGGAATACTACGTAGCGGCTGAGGAGGCATTTGTCGGTCTGTATTTTTAGGAAACTGTGCCAGACTGCCGGGGTTCTGCCAGTTTCAGGGTGTCAGCAGGGGTGGCGGGTCCCTTCATAAACCTGGATTTGGGAAATGGCATCCAGCGGCCGGCAAACCCTCATCCCCGGGGCGGCTCTCGCCG
>NW_010229504.1:0-2325 GCF_000690775.1 Eurypyga helias
CCCCTGCTAACAACCGCACCAAGAGTTAACAAAAAGAAGCTAACGACTCAGCTATCAAGCTAGCCAAAGTCTAAAAGATTTCCCCAGGTCACTTCCCGCCTCAGAACTGTGCATGTGCAGTAAGCCTGACATACCATGGAATGAAACAACTCTCTTGTCTGCTCTGGGCCAGCCAGAACTGTGTAGAAGAGAAGCTTGTTCCTGCCTGAAAGCAGTACATTCTCCATTCCTTTTTTCATACCATTTACGTCATGCTCAACCCCCACACTATTCCATAAATTGTCATTAACCAGCTCGCCCTTTCCCATCCCATCCCACACAGATATAATTTCCTTAGTCTGTGGACCAACTTGGCAAAATATCCATTAGTCTGTGACTTTGGGTTCCATCAGGTGTGGGGGTCACTCAGGACAGGAAAGGTGGAGCGTTGTATGAGATCATTGGGCACCGAAGCCAGGTCAGGTCAGGTCACTGCTGCACTTCTGGCAAGGCTTGTCCCCTGTAGATTCAGATGATTTCTGCTGTAGTGATTCCTACAACAAAAAACTCAGAACAGAGGTTATTTGCAGCAGTTAATGTCCATCATGCAAATTAGGTCATGGGTTATTTTCCCCCAGAATCAAATCCCCCTGAGGCACATATCGGACTTCCCCATCTTCTCTCATTACCCATCAAGTGCATCTAGGTCCTTGAGCGAAAGCAATCCCATGGATGGGTTTGCCTTTGCCCGAGGCAGGAGTAACCCAAACAGTATTTCCCAATATATTTTTAACATGCTCTACAGGGACTTTATCTCCTTCTCCAGTACGTAAAGGTTTTGATTGGGAAGGGCCAGCACAATTGACAGATTCTCTAGTGTTGACTAGCCAGGTGGCTTTTGCTAAATTTGTGACCCAGTGTTTGAAACTTTCACACCACATTGCTCTCAGTGTGGTCTTTAACAGTCCATTGCACCATTTTTCAAGGAAGCTGGTGCATGGTAGGGGATGTGATACACCCACTCAATGCCATGCTCTGTGGCCCAAGGGTCTATGAGGCTATTTTGGAAATGAGTCCCATCGTCTGATGCAGTTCTTTCTGGGGTACCATGTCGCCACAGGACTTGCTTTTCAAGGCACAGGATAGTATTTTGGGCAGTGGTATGGGGCACAGGATATATTTCTAGGCACCCGGTGGTTGCTTCCACCATTGTGAGCACACGGCACTTGCCCTGGCGGGTTTGGGGGAGTGTGATATAGTCAATCTGCCAGGCCTGCTGTAAAAGAATTTTTCATAGTCTCTTATGTAGGTTTAGATATGGGGGTTGGGGTCTTGTAAAAAGTGCAGAAATACTGCTCAACAGGACTAGAATGTTTGTTCTCAAACTGCTCCTTGTACAGACCCACCCAAGGCTGGTTTAAAACCCAGTCAAGCTTATGTAGAGACAGTTTCAACAAAGAGTGATTAATTAATTAAGCACAGGTGATTTGCTAGGAAAAAAGAAGTTAATGGGTAGAAACTGCTTGCTTTAGCTAAACCCTTAATAGTACATCTCAAAGTCTTTCTCAGAATTGCGCAAGACAAATGGCAGAAAAATGATTACGGAGACGGCGACCCAAAGAAGACCCTGAAACTGAAACAGGAATTGGAACCAGAAAAGAAGAATGCAGCTGAGACAGGGGATTGTGATGGTCTTTGATAAATGATGAACTTTGGGAACTGAAAGGCTGAGTGGAAATTTACAAAGATGTTGGACCTTATGTAATGGGTATTGATTGAATAGTATATAAATTGTGTGAGATCTTGGGCCATTTGTCATGCACTGAGGTGGTGGCCCAACTCTGAGTTGTTAATAAAGCAAACCTAGTGGTACCCATGACTGGCATGTAATTTCCCTGAACAGATTTGGCGACCCATATCTATATTTCAGCCATCGCTCCCCATACCAAAGAGCCTTTAACTTCTTGGCTTGTTTAGCAGCACATTTCATAATCATGAATAACCTCAGACTGACATCCTGCCCACTTCACAGATCCGGGCCACCCCCCTTCACGTTACGGTGATTCGGGTTGCTGCACAGAGCCTGCCTCTGCCCTGAGCACCAGTAGCAGATGGGGAAGTGTTCCCCAACATTTATTTAAATTTAAAAAGATCAAGACAACATGCAAAAGCATGCTGATCCCTGGCCATGGGAACACGGCAATCCAAGACCATAAAAAATTTCCAAAATACTCATGCACTTGTGCCATTGACTCGAGAGAAGAGGGAGAAAATTGGAATAATTTCCACACATACAACCGAATAATTCCTTCTGATCCATCCCACCAAATAATTTCTCCTCTATAG
>NW_010229505.1:0-21673 GCF_000690775.1 Eurypyga helias
CGGGGGGACTCCCCGCCGCCTCTCCTGCAGCAGGGACCCAGGCCTGGCCGGGTGGGTGTGCAGTGGGAGCTTGTGTCTGCCTCTGCCGAGGGTCAGCAGGGAGCCTGACCGGCAGTTGCTGTTTGGAGTTTCAGAACCTACAGGTAATTTGCCTTTGGCCTCGTTCAAACAGGCCTGCTAGCTCCGGTGGTGGAAGGAACACTTCTCTGGGTCCCGGTAGGAACCACACGCTGCTGAGCAGTTGCTGTCTCAGGGCGGTCTCCAGACCCAGCCCGGCGGGCTGGATGCGGTGCGGGGCCCCATTCTGCTTGAGCAGCCCTACGCGAGCTGCCCTGGAGGAGGAAACTGCAGAGAACAACTTCGGGGTCCACATCCCATTAGGAAGAAAGTTGATGGTCTTGCAGCAGATGAGGAGCTTGCTGTTAAATTAATTTACTTCTTTCTCACTGGAAGGCTGGTGCCTGAATTGTTTTGGACAAAACAACTTGGATTTTTCAATACAGCACTCGCGGCAGTAGCGGTCACTCTGACAGCTGCCTGGCTGAGGTCCAAGGAAGGTCCGATGCACTAGAACATAACATTTATGATTTCTTGTCAGGTCCGTTATTGCTATTCTGGACGATAATTTACCAACTTTGCTACTCTTTCATGACTCACTGCTTCACAAAGGGATATTCATTGCAGAGCAGTAACAGAGTCACCAAAGTATTTTGCAACCCTGTGTAAGCATTCAGCCTAAACCCCAAAGTCAGTCCTTAAGCAGTGCAGTTCCAGGAAAAGGTAAGCTTTTTCTTACCAGCACAAAAAGCCTCAAACCTTGGCCAGTCCCCACAGGAACTGTGATGAACAAGTACAGGTTTTGTTGACACCTGGACTTCTTTCCAGTGACACTTGCTCTGCTTTTCAGCTTTCCCAGCTGTTTGGAGCAGAGCACTAAGCTCACACTGGCAAGCATGGCTCTGGATGGGCTGGTTTTTTATCAGCTCTACTTCTGTTTCAGGGAGAGGTCAGGGAAGTTTGGTCTTTTTGCTTAACACTAGCCTGTCCTTGCAGTGTGTTTTCCAGCCTTGATCCCACGTGCTGGAGGTTAGTGTGCTTGTCCAGTCTGTGAGGGCCCAAGTGCAGTTCTTCTCTCTAATGAGTGGAGTTGAGACTGTCATCTGCTTCCTGAGCACCAGGGAATGAAATATTTTTGAATTCTGAAAACTTGAGAGCTCTTTCACTTGGTGTAGTGATATGTATATAACTCACTTATGGAAACTAGGAATGAAGTGTAGGTCATCTGTGTGTAGGGCCTGGTAAGGTAGCTGTGATGCGGCACTTCTCTAAATGCCTTTATTATTTGCTTTATTGTTGTTCAGGAATTAGGAATCTGGCTAGGCATCCAGCAGCTCTAGACTAGATGCCAACTCTAAACCATCAAGACATGATCAAGTCTTTATTATCAAGCACGTATTTATGTTTCAGGATAACTTTGTTGCAAGAGGTGCCTGGGGATATAGACATCGCCAGGGCCAGGTGGAAGGTGAGCAGCAGTTCTGAAAACCTGTATTTTGGACAGGGGCACCAGGTTTCTCCTGTGAGTCCAGCCCCTGGTAGAGCAATGGCTGTTTGCTATGGGGCCTATTGAAGAAAGCACCCAACACAAAGGACTTCAGTGGAGAAGGCCAGCGATGCGGTCTGTCGTCTCACTGTTGTACTGTTTGTTTGTGCCTCTTCACTGATGCCTTTGGGATTATGGCCAAAGTTTCCACTTTGTGGCTCAATTATGTACTGTGAAATCTGTGCAAGAATAAGTAAGCCTGTCTGTAAACAGATGAAACCTTGGCTTAACGATGAAGTGTTCTGTTAGTGTGTGATTCTGCCTTATTATTAAATGTGCCTCGTTCTTCTGGGACCCATTAGTGATAAGAGTACAGTGTTAGCTTTGTTTCCAGCACCAGGCAAGCTCACATCAGCTGCTGAGTTCATACTATGGCATGTGACTGCACTTGTTAGTGAAATTGGAAAGGGCTCTTTCATCCCAGTGCCATCATCTGGTGGGCTGACTTCAAGCCCCTGCTGCCCAAGCCCCAAATCATTGTGATTTGGCTAATGTTCAAAAGACATCTAGCTAAATATGGAAGACAGCAGGCTTGGTGAAATATAGGCTGGGAGATATATTGTCGTTATAAGCTCGTACTTGTAAAGGCACAGCAGCATGGGGCTCTGAAACTTCATAATGGGAGATGTGAAGATGTGCTGGTTTTAGTTGGAACAGAGCTAATTTTCTTCACAGTAGCTAGTTTGAAGCTATGTTTTGAATTTGTGGAAGGCTATGTTTTGGATTTGTGCTGAGAAGAGTTAACTTCTGGTGTTTTCAGTTGTTGCTAAGGAGTATGTGTACCAAGTCAAGGCCTTTTACAGCTTCTGGTACTGCCCCTGTGTTCTCAGCTTTTTTTGCTACAACAAGCTGGGAGGGAGCACAGTCCCAGCAGCTGACTCAAACTGACCAAAGGGGTATTTCATGCTGTAGGACGTCATGCTCAGTATATAACAAGTTGTGCCGGGGGCCAGGTTGGTTGGTTGGTTTTCTTGCTTGCTCTCACTCTGTCTTGGTCACGGTCTTGCTCGCGGGGCTCGCTCTGATTCTGGTGCAATCGCTCCTGGGCTCTCCGTCTCTGGCTCTCGCTGCTCAGGACCTAGCTGGGCATTGGTCAGTGGGTGATGAGCAATTGTATAATTTGTTTTATTTTCCATTATTTTCATTGTATATTATTAGTTGTAGTGGTAATATTATTTTCATTACATATTATTAGTAGTAATATTATTATTATTAGTGTTGTTAGTAGTAGTATTATTGTTAGTATTTTTAATATCACAATTTTAGTAATTTATATTCAATTATTAAATTGCTCTTATCTCGACCCAAGAGTTACCTTGTCTTTTCCTCTGATTCTTCTCCTCCACCGGAGGAGGGAGGGAGGTGAGCGAGCGGCTGTGTGGTGCTTAGACGCTGGCTGGGGTTAAACCACAACAGAAGACAATGCGAGTGTCTCTGGGTTGATATTTTTAATATCACAATTTTAGTAATTTATATTCAATTATTAAATTGCTCTTATCTCGACCCAAGAGTTACCTTGTCTTTTCCTCTGATTCTTCTCCTCCACCGGAGGAGGGAGGGAGGTGAGCGAGCGGCTGTGTGGTGCTTAGACGCTGGCTGGGGTTAAACCACAACAGAAGACAATGCGAGTGTCTCTGGGTTGATATTCTTGTGAAGCAATTCGTTTGGCACAGTACATTTTTCAGGTCTGGTAGGACATGGATGCTGTCACAAAACCCAACACCTACTCAATAGATTGTATTACTAGAAGGTTAAAAATGTATTTACTCAGGAATACCCTACAATTCTGTTTTGATTGGAAAACTCGCATGAACTCTTAAAGCTATGTTAATGTTTTTAAAGATACATATATGATTTAGTAGATGCTTATTACATTTTGTCATGATGCTTTTTTGAATTGCTGCATATTCTCCTGGCAATGTATACTTTTTCTTTTTTTTCTACTAATCCACAGGGAAGTTGATTGATTCAACCCCCAGTACCTATGTCTTGATTGCCCTTCTACTTGCACATTCATCCAACTGTATTTACTAGTTGGAGTGGAACATATAAAATGCTAATTTAAAACATACTTCCTGTAAGATCATCTTTTTGAATTTACCAGGAAACAAGAACTCTGAAACCATGGCGGGGAAACCCAAGCTGCACTACACCAAGGGAAGGGGGAAGATGGAGTCGATCCGATGGCTCTTAGCAGCAGCTGGGGTTGAGGTTTGTATTTCTTATAAGGTGATCAGATTAATGTTTGATTAAAATAAGTATTCCTTGGAAAGGTTTCCCGGTTACATCTATGCTTCGAGAGATACACCACATCAGATGATGTGATGTGATGCAGAATGCTTAGATTCAACACTTTCTCATGTTATATTTATTTTATGTATTCCCTGAGCAACAGTTGCCCAGTAAAAGGTTTTTAACCTACAAAAATAGCTGCCAAGTGTAATGTTTGAAACGTATTTTTAAACTGAAGAGACCTTAAATTGTTGCTACAGACCAAAACTCTGCATCTCTGACTTTTTCTGAATGATCATTACTTCTCTGTGTCTCATGATTGCTCTCAGGGGTATGATCATGTGTACCACATGAAAAACTTCAGAACATTACCTCCAAACAAAGTGCTTTTCGTTCTTTGGGTCACGACCTGAGTAGGGTAAATCAGCAGAGCTGCCCTGAAGGCAGTGAGGGAGCTAGCTAGCGTCACATCATGTGAAAACCATCCTAAGGCACCTTAATTTCTACATGCAATTTTTGCTTGAATACAGTGCTTTGGAACGATTTTCTCAGAAACTATTTATATTGCATTGGAAATAAAAGGCTTTTTTTTAATGGTGTTTACTTGTGAGTGTTGCTGGCAGAGAAGTCGCAGAGCATGTGTGCTGAGGAAACAAAAATCTTGTCCTCCTTCAAATGTCCTTCTCATTAAAAAAAAAAAAAAAAAGCCAGCAGGGGAAAATTGGGAGATAAATGCTGAATAACAGAGGCATAACTTATTTCACGTGGCATCAGCTGCTTTTGAGTGAATGATTTCTCAGCTGTTAATTGTTTGTGTAGGGTGCAGTAGACTGATCTTTTTAATGAAGGAAGATTTTTTTTGGAAGTGTAAAACATTGTACATGACTGTGGGGCTGGGGACATTATAGTTCCAGGTTATTTGCTGGAGCAAAGATGAAGAATAGGAGTAGAGGGTCAGCACAATCATGAGAAGTATGGGAATAGCGCGGAGAGGTAGAGTCTAACTTCCAGACTTCCTTCCACTTCCCTATTGCCTTTGGACAACAGTGTTGTTTTCTGTCTTTGCTTTACAGTTTGAGGAAGAATTCATAGAAACGAAGGAAGACCTAGAAAAACTTCGCAATGGTGAGTCTTTGTAAACTGTACCCTAAACATAAATTCACACCAATATAATAAAGGGACAACAGGTGATATTTTTGTAAGACCTCCAATGTGATGTTACCTGTAAAGAGAAGATTCGAAAGACCTGCTGGCTTGTGAATGCTTTCATCCCTCAGAACTGGAAATGCCTTGGCGTGTTACCAGGTCTCTTTCTCAGATTCAGTGTAGTACTGCAGCAGTCTGAGTAGTTTGCTTCTTTGTCTTCCCAAGATGGATCCCTGCTGTTCCAGCAAGTGCCCATGGTGGAGATCGATGGGATGAAGATGGTGCAGACCAGAGCCATCCTCAGCTACATAGCAGGGAAATACAACCTCTACGGGAAGGACCTGAAGGAGAGAGCCTGGTACGGTACCAGTGCATACTGTCCTTACTAATACTCTTCTGTAATATTTATGAGAAGAATATTGCTGTGAAATACCTGCATGTAAAGGTGCCAGTGCTTTGTCTCCTTAGTACCTGGGATTGGGTGAATGGACTGTGTGATTGGTAAATGATTGTTAAATGTCAACATAATGCGAATGTTATGGCCACCTTCAGGCTCACTTGATTTCGCAGAGACCAGAAGTGCAATAAGTTCCTGGGCAAGTGCAGGACCTTTATACAGTAATAAAGGCTAAGTATGGCTTTTTTTCTCTCTTTTAAATGGGAAAACAGTAGAAAAAACTATAGCTGCCTGTAAAAAAAGAAGTGTCTTTAAGTGGCCTAATTTCTTTTTTTTCAGAATGTAAAGAAACTTTCACAGCTGATCTAAAAAAGCCAAAACAACATGTTCAGTGGCTTAATGCTACGGAAGGTTAAACCGATGTTTTCCTAATATTACTCTGCTGTGTAAGCTGTGGATATTTTCCATTGTCATAATTAAAGGGCTAATGCAAAAGCAAAAATCCTTATTTACTTTTTCTTTGAAAAAAAGAAGTCACGCAGTGAAGTCTTTAACCTAACTGACTGCCACTTCCTGTAAGGGGTTTATTCTGTGGTAATGGAGGGGCAACTCCAGAGACTGTGGGGATCATTATGGACTGGCATGTCTGAACTGGCAGTTGGTAGATGAGATCCTTTCATGATTAGACCTCAAAACTCATTTTTTTCTCTAGTGTGGTTTGCATATGTCGCCTTTTCTCCCACAGCATAGGTGCGTAGATTATCAGTGGAAACCAGTGTGAACTCTCCTTTAAATCCATTCGTTGCAGATTCTTACTTTGCTTGGTGCAGACCCTGTGAGCCTGTTAGTTAAGATCTGTGCTTTGAAAAAACTGATGTGGGATCAAAGTGGGAGAACAAGAAAACGAACTGGTGTCTTCTGTTACATTCACTAATAAGTATTTGCACTCAGCGATCACTTCAGCATTGTATTTCAGGAAAATAACCAAAATCGAATGTTCAAAGGATAAATGTTAAGTAAAAATGTTTGTTTCAGGATTGATATGTACGTGGAGGGGACAACAGACTTGATGGGAATGATCATGTATCTCCCTTTCCAACCAGCTGACACGAAAGAAAAGAATCTTGCCTTAATCATTGAACGAGCTACAACCAGGTACTTTCCTGTTTATGAAAAGGTAAGTGATAAATCACTAGTAGTCCGCAAGACAGTAAAGTGGGGTACAGGTTCCCCCTGCCCCCATTTTCTTGGCCCCACACATCTCCTTTCCAGAAGGCAAGTGACAGTACAACTCTGAAACTGTATGATGGAGCCAGTATTCAGCAATGTGAAAAGAGGGCCACAAACTAATATTTCGCTGGTTTCAGTACAGAATATCTTTGCTGTCTTCTTTAAGACTCCTCAAAGAGCAGATCCTACACTTTAAACATAGCTTAGTGGCCGATAGCTCCTAGCATTTTGTATAGATGCTCCATATAAATACCTGTGCCAGCCTGCAGAATTTATTGCCTGAAAGTATATATTCTCTTGCTGTTCAGAGTTAAGTACAATTGTGCTTTATAATTAAGGACCTAATTCTGTGATCTTTGCCAAAGTCATTGTTTAAATATATTATACTTACAGACTATTACTTTTTCTGAATCGCTATGTGGGCATCCTTAGGTATGCACAGAGAGGTTCTGCAAACAGGATGTATCTAGTTTAAAAGCATCAAGCAGTTACTCACTGGCTGACTGAAGAGTTATCCTCTCTAATGAGCTACGAGGCAAGGCATTAGTATGCTATCCACCTCCACAGAGCACATGAAGAGTCTGTCTTGGCTAGGCAAGAGTTGGTCTGGAGGGGACAAGTTGTTCTTTGCTCCTCCCTGGAACATAGCCTGGATGTTTCCAAGTTGCAATTTTCTACCAACTTGCTATTTGTTTTGTTTTGTTCTTTCCTTTAGGATATTTTAATTGCTTTGGGCGTTAACATTTTCCTCTTTGAACTGAGCCAGCCGTGATCCTCATCTCACTATCCTACTTCTGTTTGTAACTTTACCTTTTGTACCTTGGGTGGTTGTACTATACAGACTCTCACAGTGCTTTTTCAGAGTGTAGCAGTCTGCTCGGAAGTCGGTGCCAAGAGTACAAAGCTGTGTTGTTTCAGAGCTGAGCCAGGTTTCTAGCTGAAATCCTTGGGTCACAGGCAGCTGAAATCCATTCAAAAAATACAGGACTTGATGCAATTTCATGTGCCTCTTTATCCGAGCCATAAATTGCACAAGTGAAACGCACAGAGGCTGCCCTGTGAAAAAAGAAAAACACCTAAACGACGTAAGCCAGCGCTCCTGTAATCAGAGTTCATATAGATCCCCTGCCATCTTCATGCCTTGAAGATGCTCAGAGGGCTGGAGCACCTCTGCTATGGGGACAGGCTGAGAGAGTTGGGCTTGTTCAGCCTGGAGAAGAGAAGGCTCTGGGGAGACCTTATTGCAGCCTTCCAGTACCTGAAGGGGCTACATGGAAGCTGGGGGGGGCTTTTTACAAGGGCCTGTAGTGACAGGACAAGGGGTAATGGGTATAAATTGAAATCAGGGAGGTTTAGATTAGATGTCAGGAAGAAATTCTTCCCAGAGAGGGTGGTGAGGCACTGGAACAGGTTGCCCAGAGAAGCTGTGGATGCCCCGTCCCTGGAAGTGTTCAAGGCCAGGCTGGATGAGGCTTTGAGCAACCTGGTCTAGTGGAAGGTGTCCCTGCCCATGGCAGGGGGGTTGGAACTGGATGATCTTTAAGGTCCCTTCCAACCCAAACTGCTCTGTGACTCTATAATTCTATGACACCAATGGAAAGCTGTGCTGAGAGAGATTGATTGGACACATTATTTTTTCACAGATTTGAAGTCTGATAACATAAGTATTTAAGTTATTAAAAAATAAAAAAGCGAATTTAAACACCAGTATTCTCTGAGCCTGGGCCTAGGTGGGATAAACGAGGGTTATGGTGTGTTTTAGTGTGTGTGCTCACTGGAGGAAAGCCTTTAAATAATCCTTGTTCACTTATGGTAAAGAGACAGCTAAACTCTTCCAAGATTTTTAGCCTAGTTAATTTTGTTAGAATGATTAATAATTTTCCTTCTGTGCCAGCTGTTTAAGTTGTCCATGATTCAGCTTAGCACTGGGTTTGCAGTCCATGTGCTGCCCCTGGTTGTGAGTGTCCACTTTAAACAGTCGGCAGCCAGGTAGAGGGGCCAAAGGTAATTTAAGAGTTCTGCAGGGAATCCGTGTGGGAGTTTCCATACGGCTTTGATGGACAAGCTGTGGTGGACCTTGTTAGAGAAAATAGGAAGGCTACAGGAAATAACTACATGAAGGTATCATCCTTGCCTGTGGCTGAGGTTACTGCCTCTTTTATAGCAAAATTGGCAGATGGGACTGGGGAAGGAATTGGCTTCTGAAGTCACAGTCTGATGTCCTAGTTTTCATGCTCATCTGTTAGTGGTTTAAGTGTGGCACTAGATTAGCTTAGGTAGTGATAGTCCTCAGGAAAAAGGTGGGTTGGAGAGCTGGTAACTGCTCTGAAGCTGTGCCACAGCACTGACCACAACTTGTCTGTTACAGCTGTTAGTAGCTTTGGCGGGCTGTGATTCTTGCATCAGCAGTTTGCCATGAAAACCCTTCCGTGTAGGACAAAGGGTGGAAAGGCTGTGTTCCTTCATTCCTGACCTGTTTCAGGCTATAATCAGCAATCTCATATTTTGCTGAAACATCTGGGAATTCACTTGTCTTTTTAATCAAAGTATACTACAGGTGAAGTGTCCTAATGACCTTTTACAGTTACCTCAGTCCTGGGGTTTTTGTTATGATCTGAGTCTTGCTACAGCTGCCTGGTGCAGTGGGTTACAGTGAGTGATAGGCCCACACACACTGACACATGAGTTCTGATGTAATTTGTTCTGTGAGAATACCTGTCACTTCCTAACTCTATAGATTCTTGCGTGGATTTGCTCTGCTGTGTGTTTTTGTAGAAGTCCGTCTGTAACGACGTATCTCAATAAAATTGTTACATCCTGTATGACATTTTTATTCATTTGCGTTTTGTAGGCCTTAAAAGACCACGGGCATGATTATCTTGTTGGCAACAAGTTAAGCTGGGCAGACGTCCATCTGCTGGAAGCCATTTTAATGGCAGAAGAATGTAAGCCTGATATACTGTCTGCGTTCCCGCTGCTGCAGGTCAGTAACCATCTCTGATCTCAGTATGGAAGGTAACATCCAGATGTCACTGCCCTGTTTTAAAAGCTAATTGATGTTTAAATCTTTTGAACCCTTGTAATGTGTTCCTCACAGTTCTCTGGTCTACTTCTACTGACACAGGCACACTGCCTTGCCCCAGGGCTGCTGGGGATTCACCTTTCTCCCAACTCTGCTTTTCCCAGCTGTTCTCAGCTGGCAGCAATTCACTTACTAATGCTGCCAGCTTGGGCCTGTAACGGCTATTTCCATGTCTTCAAACACAGCGGTGAGCATCAGGAGGGGAAGTCTGCGGCCTGTTGTGTCTTCAGTTCCTGTGCTTCTCTTTTTGCAAGCAAAACTATATTTTTTTGGAAATCATATACAAGAGCTGTTAAGTTTCTTATGTCTTGACTTCTGTGGTGCCATGCACTGAGGTATTCCTGTCCTTGCCTCTTTTCCCAAATACATCTGTAGGATTTGGATTCAGGCTGTGGTTTTTGCTCTTTTCTTTGCCCTTTTTTTTTTAATTCCACCTTTACCAGATGAATTTTAACTCTTTAATACTAATTTCTCCCATCCCCATCTGGGAAGCTAAGGTACACCTTATAGCACCAGCACTGCAGATCAGAATCTTCACACCTGGATTTTCCTAAAAAGACTAATATGTTGAAGGTGTGGTTTTGCTTTCTCTCTTTTTTTTTTTTTTAATAGAAAATTCTGGGTGCTGAGCTGGCTACAAAGAGCTACTACCTTGCTCTGTTTAATGAGTATGCCTGAGAAGTAAAAATCCACGCCACCTGATTTTTAAGGTACAAAGGATGGGATTATAATTTCCTGATTCTCAATGGCTTTACTGCTGCTTTTTACAGGCTTTTAAAGGAAGAACAAGCAGCATTCCAACAATCAAAAAATTCTTGCAGCCTGGCAGCCAGAGGAAACCACCAACAGATGAGAAGTTTGTCGCTGTTGTGAGGAAAATATTCAATATCTAATCAGGTGGCTGCTGAAGATGACACAACTGTAGAGAATTGCCAGAGCTGTGCCTTGTAAGTGTACACTGTGCATATGCGTTCTGCAGCTTGCATCATACGACCAGTCACGTGATAATCGTTGAAACAGAATATACTTTTAAATTAGAGGAAAAGGCTTATTTGGACCCATTGAGACTAAAAAGTGGCATTTCATGGAGCAGTTGTATGAAATAAAATATGTTGCTACTCCGTGGTGGTTTCTAACTACAGTACATGCCTGTTAGGATTGAATGTTTCAGCTGTAGCTTCCAGAGTACTGTAGAAAGCAAGCCCTCTTCCCCTTCCTCTCCCCATATTAATGAGCTGCAGGAGGAAAAGCCACTCCATAAAAATGGGGAACTCATGCAGATTCAGGCTTAGAATCTTCTTGTTTTGCTTGTGGTTTCCTAGATCCAAGTTTGCTGTCCCCCCGCTGTATTTCACTGCTGTCCCTATGTTTTCACAGCTGCAGTTTAAAAAATAAAAATTAAAACTCATGATCCTCCTAAGTTTTTGAGCAAAAGTAAGAAACTTGTTTAACCCTCTCATGAATCTCTTAGATTTTATTCACTGGAAGATCGAAGCACATGTGCTTAAGTAGCTTGTCCCCTGCTCCTCTTTATGCTGCTTGCCTAGATGGTCACAGCAAGGAAAATGCCACGTCGCTCTCTTTTGTAAGGCTTTCTCTTCTTCACTCATTTCCCAACCAGTTGTAGAGGGACTGCACTGCCCACTTACCTTTTCAGTCAGAGAGTTAATTTTGTCTTAGCAGTGCTTAAAGCTTTCACTGCTCTTTCAGATTCTTCACCCTAATTTCCTGGGACCCATCCCTGTCCCCCTTTAGTTGATAAACTGTTCCTCCTTGCAGTTAGCTGTTGTTCTCTGTAGGATTCCAACCGTTGAGGATTCCAGCTACTGAGGACTCCAACTGCTGCCCAGCCAGGTTAATTCCTTTTCTGGCTTGTGCATAAGAAGAGCCACATAATGTAACTCAGGGGTGCAAACCAGAAACTCCCCAATCACCTGAGCCCTGCCCAGATGAGCTCCTCACTTCTATGTTAAAATTACCAAGGTGGCTGCAAGCAGTATTTGGCAGTGCCCACCGTAGTACTTTGGTGTTGTCGAGCTACACCTCTGTTCCAAATACTGAGTGGTCACAGGGACTGGCATGGGACATCACCTCTGCATTTTGTGAGTCCTCCATTCCATAGGGATATGTTGCACTTGCTGAGAATTTAGGAATTCAAGCAAAAGCTTCAGGATTACAGTCGGGCTTGGAGGTTAGCCCTGTCCCCTGCTCCCAGGGGCTAATTCAGTGAAGGCTTGACTTTGGACATGCTCAAAAATACAAAATCTGCATTTAGGATCAGGGCTAGCAGCAACTGCAGGATTTCTGTGTTTCAGCATGAGGTTGCCTAACCTTTCCGTTGGAGCATAATCTGAGTCAGGATTCACCTTGTCTACAGTACAAATACCCAGATCGGTGTCAGTTGCCCAAGTGTTACGGTATGTGGCAGTTCAATTCCTCTACCCCGTCTGAGTTCTGCTTCAGGGTAAGATGAACCACAGCTTGTATGTCTGGTCATCATTTGAGGTCCCAAGATCCCAACCTGAAATCCCTAACGGATCAGCTCAGTCACCTGTAAGCCTGGCCACACCTGGAGATGGCTGATAGCAATGTTTGTTGGCAGCAGATTCCTGGGCCGAGTGGTGTGGTTTGGGGGAATTGCCTTTCTTTTTTTTTTTTTTTGGTCAGTTGTGCTTCAGACATCTGAGTTGCTCACACCACCTTGTTACCACCTAAGCCCCTGCCAAGAATAAGAAGCTTGGTATTCTGCTGATGGATTTGCAGAGCAAATAGCCTTTATAAGCAAAGCCTTGTCTGGAAAAAAATGAAAGGAGCAAAACTTCTATTTGTCTTCAGTCATGCACTCACCCATATTCAGTTCCCTAATGATATAGCCCGACTTCCCTGTGCACCAGAGGATAGTTTTAGCCAAGCTTTCAGATCTAGGGAACATTTAATTATTTTCTACACAAACCAAAGCAACTTCAGCCCCAGAACAGTTTATATCTGAAGTCTCCCCTGCTTACGGAGGACTTCAGCAAGATCATCTGTGTAAGCCCGCAGCAGCAGACCTGTTTGAGGACTGAGAGCTTGGAAACTACTTGTGCAAGACAGTGAACCTTCCCCAGCAGTGGTTCACGTTGGTGGGGGTTTTCAGCGTGGAATCACAGAATCACAGAATGGTTTGGGTTAGAAGGGACCTTAAAGACCATCTGGTTCCAACCCCCCTGACCTGGGCAGGGACACCTTCCACTAGACCAGGTTGCTCAAAGCCTCGTCCAGCCTGGCCTTGAAGACAGCCAGGGATGGGGCATCCACAACTGGTTTGGAATGTGTTCCAAACCAGTACTGAGTACAAAGCAGGTTCCCCGGCTCTTCCACTGACAGAATGGCTCACTGTTAATGAAAAACGCAGAGGCTTGGAACATCTTGTCTTTTATTTGAACACTGATGACAGGTTCACATTTAGAACCAGGGGAACAAGAAGGTATGTTTGAAAGGAAGGTGGATTTTCTAGTGCAACACAGTACAGGCCTCAGCCTTTATTGATTAGTAATTGACAGTATGATTAGCATTGATTACTTCATCTCAGAAGCTACAAAATAATGGTTCAATACAATATATCTTTCTAGCATAAACGTGTATTTATACATATTCTTCTCTCAGAGATACAGTGCAAAACTAACTCAATTTCTTGGGGTGCTCAGCACCCCTGGAAGAGATCAAACTTGAGTTAAGATCCCTTAAGTTAACAGACTGCTTAAACAGAAGTAGATCAAAATATATCCTTAACAAAACATTTATTTTTTTTAAAAAAGCTTGCAAAACATCAGCAAATATCAATAATCAAATTACAGGTGCAGATGTTTTACAGAAGAGATAAACGCAACGTAAGACTCGTTCAAAGTTGTCTTTCAAGTATGGAGCGCTTGCCCGTTTGTTCAGTGGCCGTGGCAGTCAGAGTTGGTTCTTAAGTTGGCTGAATTCTCCTACAGCAGCATAAAAACAAGCCTCAAAATCATCAAAAGGCTGCAAAAAAAAAACCAAACCAGAACAAGAAACATAAATAGGGTTGTGCACAAAGAAAAGCAGTGACAGTCATCATTAAATAACAGTGCATTCATAAACCTCTGACACTAGAGCCTCTAGTAAGCAGTCTGTCAAAACATCTAGATGTACAGTGTCTGCTGAAACACACAGTGCTCCTAGGCCTGGAAAGTGATGCACAGTGGAAAATAACATTTTCCAGTTTAAGTCCTGATTCTTAAATTCTGCATCTTGACAATTTGCATCTGATTTTTTTCCTTCCTGTATGTAACTGGAGTAAAACACTTAATGGTGTAACATTAAGTCTGGTAACAATGAAGCAACAGTTATTCTTTCTTTAGAAGATGGAGATTCTGACTTCGAGTTTAAAGATCTTCAGAGTTACAGACTCACTGGGAAAAGTTTTCCATTTACTCCATAATTTAATTCCAAATTCATACATACGGAAAATTATGTTTTCCAGAATGCCAAAATAAACAGCAGCAGTAATGCTGTCAGCGTGGTTATAAGCATCATAATTTGCAGTAATACTGACCAAAGTTCTAAGGTCAGGTCAAAAACGTCCTGGTTTTCAAGGGTGCTGAGTTTCCAGTAGTTTTGAACCAAAGCGATGGACTTTTTAAAAAAGATGACTGTGTCATATGAAATCAAATGACTAATGTTATGCATAGGTGTATCAAAACACTGAGGCTTACCTCAGGTTATTCCAAGAGCCTTATCAATATGCATTAATAATTAATTGCGGATACCTCGTTTCTTTGCTGAGAAAGTCACTCCGTATCAGATGTATCCGCCTAGTGAGATGAAAAGGCTGTTCACTGCAAACAGGACTGTGACCTCCAAACTAACTGCACTTAAACCCTACAGTTGCTGGAGGACAGTGACTCCCGCTGATACTGGCTCGGATCAGATGACAAATGGCAGCTGTTTGAAAATCAGTGAAATCTGTACATTAAGACTGTCGGTCTGCGTTTACCTCAGGCATGCTACTAGTCCGGCTGGCATTAATTTCTTGGACCTCTTGAACCTCATTCCCATTACAATGGTCAAAAGAAAAGCTGAAACTGTAAAAGACAATTCAATATATTTATGTTCTCACTTCTCGCAGTGGATCATTCAGGAACATGGAGAGTTATCAAAGGTCAGGGCTACGGTTTGCTACGAACTGCAAGTTAGTAAAACATTAGATCAGAGAGAGGGTCTATAAAATCATTCTTGCTTTTCCAAAATAGCACTGCTGTGATTTCTTTCAGCTACAAATAAGGCTTCCAGGTGCAGCAGAGTGCTCTATCCTATTCCACAATACAAAGTTTGCCAGACAGTGAACTCCCCCATATCTGCATTCACAGGGATACAAATAAAAGTCAGAAGAATCTTCATCAAACAGTAACATCTACACTGAATGACAGGAATAGTGTCTCATAAATCACAGAATCATAGAATGGTTTGGGTTGGAAGGGATCCTAAAGATCATCTAGTCCCACCCCCCCTGCCATGGGCAGGGACACCTTCCACTAGACCAGGTTGCTGAAAGCCTCATCCAGCCTGGCCTTGAAGACATCCAGGGATGGGGCATCCACAGCTTCTCTGGGCAACCTGTTCCAGTGCTTCACCAACCTCTCCGCGAAGAACTTCTTCCTGATATCTCATCTAAACCTCCCTGCTTTCAATTTAAACCCATTCCCCCTTGTCCTGTCATTACAGGCCCTTGTAAAAAGTCCCCTCCCAGCTTCCTTGTAGCTCCTTCAGGTACTGGAAGGCTGCAATAAGGTCTCCCTGGAGCCTTCTCTTCTCCAGGCTGAACAAGCCCAACTCTCTCAGCCTGTCCCCATAGCAGAGGTGCTCCAGCCCTCTGAGCATCTTCGTGGCCTCCTCTGGACTCGCTCCAACCAGTCTATATCCTTCTGATGTTGTGGACTCCACAACAATCCCACCACCCTAGATCACTGCAGCAGGTTTTCTACCTATTCAGGGAGCTAGAGCATTCAGCTTTATCTGTTTTCTTTTTAGAAGGCTCTCTCTTTATTTGCTGAGCCTCAAAAACTAGATTGGAAGGTTTGCCACTTGCTTTTGCTCCAGAATACGGTTGTCCACAGGAGCACAAGTTCCTTTGTTTCATTTTGTTACGAGGAAACCATCCTTGTCTGTGACACGAGGTGGGCAGCCCAAGAGGCCACAAATGCAGTGGAAGCTGCAGAGACAAACATCATGAAAGGAATTGCATCTTCTTCCTGGAGCAGTTTTACCTAAAAGTGGCAGCAGCGATGAACTGCTTGAGCATGGGGATGTCACGCTGAGCTGTGGCTGCAGAGCACTACATAAATGAGAAGAGTAATGAGAATACATACAAGTCCTGCAGACAGGCTGCTTCGTTAAAGAACTGTCAGGTGGAATGCTTCCTCGAGGTGGGCAGAGAGGCAGGACTGCTCGTGGGCCAGCTGGGCTTTATCACTCCTGTAGCCAACGTAATGGCAGTTACACAAATCTCTTCCCTTTCCTATGGAGCAGTTAAACCATCTGGCTAATTCTCTTCAAGCTCCACTCTCTACTCCTGCGGACAGTGCTGTGCTCACGGGTGTCAAGAATTAGTTTTAAACTCACTCCAGCATTATAAAACAATTTCTGACAGTTATAAGCATCTTATGAAACTCCCAGCCACGCATGTGCACTCGTTAAGGATACCCAGCAAAAATACTTTTATGCTCCATTATCCATTGCTCTCATTTTCTGGTCCCATAGCCGTAATCCTCTCAGGAATGTTTGAAGAGTGGACTATTCCACAGCATGCGTCTTCCCAGAGCCCTGCGGATGTCTGCAGTTAATCACAAGCTGCAAAGCATGTTCCCTCTGTAACGTTCTTTTTCAGAGTTACTAATACCTGACTTTTCACATGTGCCAGTGAGTTTTTTAAGATGTTCCGGCCTTTAGCCCTGATTTTCAAAAAGTGCTAGATATTCACTGTTTCACCTTAAATCAGTCAAAGAAATTCAGTAAATCAAGCCAAGTTCAACCCAGCAAATGAGATTCAGACCAGAAATTCAGCAAATCAGGTGCACTCTGAATAGCCCTAACTGTTGCGTACCGAAGCCTGAACTTCTACACCTACACCAAAGACATAAGTGGCAGTGAAGTAGTCGAGAAAGCTCAGAGTTAATTTCAGGGGGAGTGGGAAAATGCCTGCAAGAATTACGTATAAAACAATGTAATATAGGAAATTTGCCTGGGGTATCTGTACGCTACGTACTCTTTGTATGTAGGAGAAGTTACAAGAACCCTACTATCAAGGTCTTGTACTAAAACATTACCTACCTAACGTAGGAGACTCTTCGTAGGTGATAAATTCCATAGCTAATTATGGACTTAGAGGTTTTGTTTTTTTTTTTTAATTGCCTAACCTCTCAGGAAATTTGCCTGGGGTATCTGTATGCTACGTACTCTTTGTATGTAGGAGAAGTTACAAGAACCCTACTATCAAGGTCTTGTACTAAAACATTACCTACCTAACGTAGGAGACTCTTCGTAGGTGATAAATTCCATAGCTAATTATGGACTTAGAGGTTTTGTTTTTTTTTTTTAATTGCCTAACCTTTTAAAAGTTTGTGTATTTGCTGCATTTTACATTGCAATTTACTGGTTTCTAAGTTGAATGGTCACCTTCTTCCATGCACTTAATTTCCTTCCTTCATTTGTACTCACATTGTTTTTGGCACTTCGGCAGGTTAGGCCTGAGTGAAAACATTCTGATTTTCTACAAAAGCAGCACACGTTTATTACAAAAAGCCCGTATTATTCTGAAAGTAGCAGACAGAGTAGCCACCAACTGTTTTTAAGGTGTGGACCTGTAGATGTTTTTGAGTGTTCTGGACTAAGATTGCTTTAAAAAGGCTTTGTTGTTACTCTACATAGTAAGAACTTTCTATGGCAGGTGTAGTGAACTGTATCCCATCTGTATTGCTATAATTTGTACTAAATTAGTAATATGTACTCCTCCAGTTGAGAGGAAGTCCTCACGTGCCCACAGCTACACGAAATACACAGCGCTGGCAATATTTTAGTATGTCTGACATTAACAAGCAGATTAGTGGAAATTCTGTATTAGTCCTTTCAAAACCAGCACATTAGGAAACAGGCAACATTTACTAAGTTTTAATTAGTCTTCCACAAATCCTTTATCCGAACGAGGGATTTCATTGAGCCGTGAAAGTACAATACCGTATGCTACTTAAAAGCACAGAGCACAGAACGATTGCAAATTTAGATATACTTAAGGCTATGTCTTCATTCCAAAAAAGGATTGTTTTCCACAGTGGGATAGCTTAATCTGAGCAAGGTCTCGGTGGCAAAACTGGAATATCCAATGTTAGGCCATCTAGGAGCAGATCAGGTATGCCATTATCACCTTTACTAAAGCTCCCCGTTGGTGCAAACACACTTTTCTAATTCAGCATTATGTGGAAATGGAATTTTTTACAGCCATGGCTGGTGTGAAGCCAGCACAAACACTGTACCACAAACTGTAACTAAGTTCAGACAAAGCAAGTGCGTACTCACACTATCTGGCTTACATTTATTTTAAATGCATTTCTGCCTGTGAAACCACAGCCATCTTTGCTAAAAACATGAGTGAGACAAGCTCCAAATAGCTCTTACTGCAAATCAGTTGTATGAGGTTGACAACGTCCCCCTTAGACTGTAGTTCCTTGGCGCCATGAAGGTTTCATGGCAAACTAGCTAAGGTTCCAATTATTGCATTGTTTGTACCCAATCTTTCTTAGCAGCAAAGGAAAAACACTAAATCCAACTATGAGTTTCACTGGGAGCTGAGGGTACATTCCATTATGCAAGACTGGATCCCACACCTACTTTACTCCTCAAATTACATTCTAATCTGTAGCTCTAATGGTTTTGTTCCAGTACTCTCCTATGTTTCCCAGCTGGATTTCACAATAGTTGCAAAGTTAGGTAACCAGCTAATAAAAGGAGGCACTGCCAGGTGGTAACGCACACCTGCTGGCTTTGTGGCAATGATCTGCCTTACCTTGCAAAGGCTCTTGAATTTTGTAAGCTAAGTTGAAGTGTCTAACTCTAAAAAATAACGCTTAAACCAAAGCAGTGCTCGAAATTTAATATAAAGGAGCCTTTTATATGCAGTTCAGGAAACTGCTTGTCTCAGTTGTTGTTGGGTTTTGTTGTTTACTGTAGTCAAACACTTACACAAAGATATCTTCACATTTCTCGGATCCCGTGTTACGCAGTAAGCTCCATAACCAGTCACAGAAGCAAAGGTGAGACCAGCAGCTAAAGAGATTTTACTACCTGCAAGAAACCATTCAAGTGTTATTTTGCAATACGTCGTCTTTAAGCTCAATCTTTACACAACAGGTCTCCCTACACAGTATTATCCAAATATTTTAAAAACAGAACCAATTTTGCCACAGTGCAGCAGTGTAAATAGAGAGGTAGTATTTCTGTAACTGGGTCATTCTCTTGCATGGCATTAGGGGCAAAGCTGACTACTAGATCCTCATTATCTCCCTCTAATTTAAATACTTGCAGTTTGGGAAAATGAATCTTGGAAGCACAAATCTAAATTTGGCTGTTTACCACACATACCGTTAGAAGCGTTTTTGTAATTTCTCTGGTCTATCTGTTGATTTTAACTGTATCTTACAGCACTTGGGAATCTCCAAAAATGGTAGAAGTGTGTCAATATATATAAAGAGTAAACTGGACAACACGTGGAGTGGTAAGCCTTTCAGTCTGATATCAGTCCTGGACAAAGAAATGGTATCACCAACATCACAATTAATAATTTTTAAAAAGAGTTAAGACAATTAGATGGCAATGAAGATGAAAATATGTTTTTTAAAAGTAACTCAACATCTTCTTGCAGTGCTATTACAAAATTGGTTCATAAACCCCAGTTTCAGTAATATACCTAGCTTTCTGAATAGGCATTTGACTTGGTACCATTCAGTAAAAGCAAAGAATCAGTGCAGCAGGCATTATCTGGATTAAGCTGGTCCCAAAATGTTTATGAATGAAGAATCCCGATCCTCAGGTGTCGTTTAGCACACAGTCCTCATATTGGCTATTTTTATTAAAGAATTTGTAAGAAAACAGAAATCATTACTGATAAAAAAAAATAATCCAGATTTGCCACAAGGACTGACCAACCACTGAAGAGTGAAGGAACAAGCAAATGGGATTAGTCAGTGAGTGCAGCTGTCTACAAACAAAAAAATACATCAAGTGTTTTCAGAAAGTCAGATATAAAGCCCTATCTTTAAGAGCAAAGCACGTGCACACTGCGCAGGGAAAATGACCCTGGATCACAAGGATTGGGATGAATAATGGCCACGGCGAAGACGACCGACATGCTGCTGGGCCACGGGCTTTGTGGGAGAGCTGACGGGGAGCAGGCTGCTGCTGCGACCTCTGCCAGGATGCTGTGCTCGGCCCGGGCAGGGCGCTGCCAGAGAGACATGGCAGCGAAAGTGACTGAAATATGGAAAATGCACTTTACAGTACATGATAACCTAAAACCTGATTGTCCAAGAGTTAACATCTACGAGAGAATTAATGACCACATCAGAATACGCAAGTAAAGGGTTTTCTTGCCAGCGTGCATCTGGAAAACTCAAAATCAAGCCAGGATGCCTCTGTAGAAAATAAACTTTAATCAAAGATTATTTACTGTGGTCAGCACAGGAATGATTAAAGGAAATGAGAAGGCCCAGAATACACTGAAGGTCAGAAATAACGACAGTCCCTTTTTGCCCTGAAAAAAACCCTCATCAGTTAGATTAACAGAAAAAAGCAACCGCTTAAATGCTTAAGTTGACCCGAGTAAATCTCATAGACTCAGCTCATTCATAGCAGTGCAGGATGGATTTAAGATGCAGTTCATTATAGCAAAGTTTTCATGTCTTACATCAGTTTTTTGGGTTTTTTTGGTGGGTTTTTTTTTTTTTTTACTAAGTGCAGCAGAAAAAACCCACTAATGCTTCATTTCCAAATCCTACTGTCCCGCTATTTACCTTTACGAGTGTATCCTATAACACCTCCAACAGCCAGCAATGCAGCATATGCAAAACCAACCCAGTCGATAGCCATGGTCCCAGTTCTGAAGAAGAAAACACATTGCAACTGAACACAAACAAGTTCCTTCCTCCTGGTAAAAAAAATAAATCATTACTTAAAGTGTTCTAAACAACACTACACTCTCTTAAGTCGTGTTTGACTACTGTGTCAAAACATTCAGAAGGTGAGGGTGTATCTATTGGCTACTATATCATCTTTTCACTAACTACTGCCCTTCCTTATGCTTCAGGATCTAGGCACACTGTATTCCCATTAAGGGAAGTAAGTCTTCTTGGCACATGTGGCATACAATTTTTCCCAGCCAGAAATACCTGTACGCAAGCAAAAAAGCTTGACACCACCCAAAACGTGGGTTTTGTTGCACCTGTGCCATATGGCTGATCCGGGCATATGCTGAGCCCGGAGGGCACAGTGTAGTGCCCTTTCAACCAGGCTGTACTTTGAGCAAAACGTGACAGGCCCCACAACATGCAGCATGAAATAGGATTTAGAGTCTACCCCAAGTTTCCAGACAGAAACCCAGGCTGTCTTCAGGAAGCTATACCTACAAAAGCTTTACCCTATCCGTCTGTGCCCCTTTTTCCCTGAGCAGGTGTGTCTTTGGTCACAGTGTTCAAGGGGTAGCTCATCATTCCATGTCAAGCCTTTAATAATAAGCTGAGTAACTGGCAGCGAGCACCCCCTGGCTGTAACCCCCGAAGGCAGGCAGGTGGCTTTAGGGGCCGTGGCACCCCCGAAAACGAGGTCTCAGAGGCAGGGGCCAGGCTCAGAGCCCGGTCCCTGATCCACCCGGCCTTCGTGGCCCCGGCCGGGCGCTGTCCCTCGAGCGGGAACTTCCACCTCCCGCTCCGGG
>NW_010229506.1:0-18669 GCF_000690775.1 Eurypyga helias
AAGAATGAAAAAGCACCATGAGGCGCTGCCACACCATTTTGTTTTCTCAGTGGGAACCCAGCAGAGGAGAAATTTAACCAGAATTTCACAAGGTACATTCAGAATTTCCTAAATGTAAACAGAATTCAGTAACGGGAATTCAGAATTTCGGCCACGTGAGCGGAATTTCACCGTCCAAGGTCACACTCGGCTGTGTGATGTGTTACATAAGCAGCGACTGCAGAAGGCACCTAGAATGTGAAAATGCCACGTGAAACACACATCAAGGGCTAATAAAACAGCTAAATGGCTTTGCTCAAAAGCGGCTAGCTACAATAGGAATTATCAGGGTTCATCAAGTGGAAAACAGTTACCGTTTAATTAAGGCTAGGCTATTAATACACAGAGTAAGATTAAGCAATCTTTGCCGTGACTAAGCAAAAGCCGTTCAAAGAAACGTTCAGCTACACGAAGCAGACGTCGCGTTAGGAAACCAAAGGTACAATTAGTGTGCAACTCATTAACTCCGCGACATTCCTCAGCAACCACTCCCAGACAATGATTTATCACGAGTTACGGATCCCAGCGCACGCACCCACCGAACACAGCAAATCCTTTCTAAAGGCTCCGAGAGCATCTCGGTACGCGCGGAGACGGAGGAGCCCAGCAGCTCTTGCAGCACGATGCTGCCCCCACCTCGCCAACACCCCCCGCTCTCAGCACCAGGCACACGGCGGAGGGTCTAATTATTTCAATTCAATTAGAGACAGCAACATTCTGAGAATCAGCAGGTGCGGTTTTGCCCAGCCTGTGGGGCTGGAACATCGATGGGGCACTGCGCCCACCTGCTTTGCCTTCGGGGAAGAAGAGGGGCCAGCGGGGCAGGGACCGCCAAGGATGGCTGACAGCGCGGCTCGGCACCTCGTGCCCCCGGCTGGGACCCACCGAGGGCTCCGTGGGCATGCTCCCACTCAGAACCTCCCCATCCCTCTGCCAGCTCATGGGTGCCAGAACCTGATTTCGGACTCTGCCGAGATGACGGCCACATCTGGGCCGGTGATCCGCCTGGGAATGGAGATCCTGGCCCCACGGCTTCCATCAAGCTCAACGCGGGGGAAGAACTACTTCCCAAGGAGCCAGTCCGACCATGTGTGCAGTTCACAGGCACCTGTGGGGCAGCTGGGATTACCGGCTGCTTCGGAGTTAAATCCCTGCAAGGATGTTTAAGGACCAAAAGCAGATAATCATCTCGGGAATGTGGCACAGAGGCTTCTGCTGGCTGCCTCTGACTGCACTGGAGCAGCAGTCGGTCCACACCGCTTGGCTCCCGAAGTCTAATTTAATCACGTCTTTCGGTCGCCAGATCTGACATCAGAAAAGGCCAACCGTTGCCTAATTCAACGGAGATTCTCCAAAGGGAATCTCCCCTTGGGCAGGTCTCCGGCTCGGATACCGTAAGGGCATCCTGATGTGCTGTATCACTCCCTGGTAGGTAGCGACATCCGTCCGAGAACGGCAACCTGTCACAAGACATCGGATTTCCCTGGACAATGAACAGAACAGACATGGTAAAGGATGAAACCTGATTCCCTAAAACAAATGTGGGAGAAGAGCCAAGCACATTAGAAGCCTATTTTCGGATGTGAAATGCAAATGATGTATTCTACACAGACAAAATAATAAAGAAACCCTTCAATTATTAAAGGGTGTGAAAAAACAGCAGAAATGCACTTTAATCTGCTCCGGCCATGCTGACAGACTTCCTACCTTTCCCTCAACCCAGGATCAATTTTAGAGCTTCGGGTTGAGAGCAGAACAACAGACATCAGCAACCAAACTGTACCGAAAGTATCTTTTTTGTGGTCAGCAGGGTGAGGGAGGGGATTCCCCCCCTCTGCTCCACTCTGGTGAGACCCCCCCTGGAGTGCTGCGTCCAGCTGTGGAGCCCTCAACATCAGGAGGATATAGACTGGTTGGAGCGAGTCCAGAGGAGGCCACAGGGATGCTCAGAGGGCTGGAGCACCTCTGCAATGGGGACAGGCTGGGAGAGTTGGGGTGTTCAGCCGGGAGAAGGGAAGGCTCCGGGGAGACCTTAGAGCACCTTCCAGTGCCTGAAGGGGCTACAAGGAAGCTGGGGGGGACTTTTTCCAAGGGCCTGTAGGGACAAGACAAGGGGTAACGGGTTTAAATTGAAAAGTGGGGAGGTTTAGATTAGGTATCAGGAAGAAGTTCTTCCCGGAGAGGGTGGGGAGCACTGGGACAGGTTGCCCAGAGAAGCTGTGGATGCCCCATCCCTGGAAGTGTCCAAGGCCAGGCTGGATGAGGCTTGGAGCAACCTGGTCTAGTGGAAGGTGTCCCTGCCCATGGCAGGGGGTGGGACTGGGTGGGCTTTAAGGTCCCTTCCAACTCAAACTGTTCTGTGATTCTACGATCTGAAATTATTCAAAAGGGAGGATGAGGGGAAGACTTGGGAAAGACAGGAAATTCCTGAGGATGAGAAGAGCAGATAAAACTGAACTGGACTATTTGGGAATACGGATGGGTATCAAAGGCGGTATCAATACTCAGAGTAATGCTGTAAATCCCTGCCAAGGCACAGAGTAACGACACCAGACCAACCGGTAAGCGCGGGAGGTCCCGGAGCGTGGCCACGGAATGAAGGAAGCAGGGCTGGAAAGACCTTGCCGACAAGCCGGCCTGCCCGAGCAGCCAAGGAAGGAACGCAATTCCTCCAGGTAACACAACTTATCCACAAACTTTTAACTACAATTGTAAATCTTGTTTCTTTGCACTGAAGAGAAATCAGGGTGCAGGGCGTTTGCCAACTACCAGGCTGTGCCATGAAGGTTGTTAAGTGGCTACATGTTACTAGTGTCTATCTTCTTTAAAGGTAATTGAATTAAGGATGTTTCCTGCAGCTGAACTGTGGCTGCGTCATTAAGGATATTCTGCTAATTCAGAAAAACCAAAGGGTAAGCATGTCAGATTGATCGAATGGCATAACATGACAGGCACAGAATGATCCACAGGAGAATTTATACAGGGTCTGTTGTACAGAGAAGATCCCAAGACACTTCATAGCCACAATAACCCACTAACCAAGACTCATCTACGAGCTGAAAGACATTAGAAAGGTTTCCTTTGAAAGGCTTGTTTAATTGTAGTTTGCTATATGCTGTCCAATAAATTCTTGGTAATATATTCTTATTTATGCAAATTATGGCAGAGATAAGCCTTGCACATTAATAAACCATTTCCCACAGCATTCCCAATATGGGAGGTGTGATTTACAGTACTTCTGAGCTGAAACAAAAACTATTCAACCAGATTTGAGAAATAAGGTGGCCACAAACCTCATCACAGTATTTACATCCCACTTCGAGGATCTTTGTTAGTAAAACAAAATACAACCACAAGACACCGCTAACTATGAGGTTTGACTTTTTTAAGCCCACAGACTTAGGAGATCGCTCGGTACTGACAATGGTCGAAGGGGTCAGCACAAGCCTCTGCAGGGCAATGCCTTAAGGTCTCAGTCAAGGTGGTGACACTGAGGGAGACAAAGTGTCTCAACCCTCACCCTGGAAGGTCCCAGCACACTGTTGCACTGCTCCTTGGAGCCTTATAGGGTTGGAAATGTTCTACCAATAACGCAGCCCACTGGTGGTAAACCTATGCAAAACTAACTTGGCTTTGGGCTTGCTTATGAACTTCATGATTAAAGCATTTCAGGTTTTGAAGATAACTAAAATAGGCTGTGGAAGGCTTAGCCCCAGACAATCTTTAAGAAGTCTGTATGCAATCCTCCAGGTTTTTATGTTTGGCGGTGCAGAAACAGCAAAGCGAAGCCTCCAGACGGTGAATACCCACCGCTGGGTTCCTCATCTACCACGAGAGAAAAATATCTATTGTTGAGTGCAGAAGGAAGAAGGAGGAAAACACTGGCAGAAGATGGATGGCAGAGTGAGCCTTTCAGTGCCAGGTGGTTGGAGTATGACAACACCACTTGTTCCCACCAACAATTGCCTCCGTTTGCAAATAGCTGGCAGAATTCTTCGTGGAAGCGAAGAGTAAGGACCCAGCACTGTGAAATCAAGAGGAGTTTGAACAGAGGAAAGCAGCACCTTCTACCACCTCCCTGAGCTTATCCCCCAGCTCCAGAGCGGGAAACGTCCCTGGGCAGGGTGGGGGGACACTGCCCTGCACTCACCCACCCACCACCACCAAACAGCTTTTCTTTAACGCACGTGAAAAGCAAAGCATTTAGCTCACGTGCCAGCACCCGTACGAACAAGGGCGGCATCGGCACAGCTCCAAGCCCTGGGCTGCACGGGCTCGGAAGCGGCAGCACAGAGGTCCTGGGGCTGCCCCTTCCCTCCCTCTGATCCGCTCCTCGGGCACAGCTGCATCTCCAACCAGCTCACGCTCGGCACGACGGCGACGGCATCCCTTCGGAACTGCAGGAAGGGCTGGAAACCTGCATGTGGGGCGACCGCCCAGGGCTCTACCGGACTGCAAACCCAGCAGCGCGTTGCAGCAACACTGTTCCACGAGAGGCGGGCACGCTTGCCAGGGGATGTATCTGCCCATGAAAATAAAGCACAGGCATTTAGGGGGGTAACATGAAACGAAACACACATAAAACACTGCTGAGATGCTTTATGTGAGATGATGCCCCTGATCACACGACTCACTACTTTTCACTGAACACTACTTTATCTTTCCTGTGTCTCGTTGCATCTACAGCCATTCTCAGCCTGGGCACAATTTCCACGGAATGGCAGACGACGTCACGTTAAGTTGGTTTTATGTGATGCAGTGGTAGCAGAAACGCTTGCACAGCCCACTCCGCCTTCTGCCTACAACCCTGAGGATTTTTACAAGGAAAACCCTCGGAGTAAAGACGTTCCAAGTTCCCGATGCCAGCTTCAAGCACGCTGGTATCAGATGTGATTACAGTGAAAGATGGCACGCACACAGAAATCCATCAACCACGGAACAACAGTCAGAATTACCCATGGGTAGGGTTTTCTCTGAGAATGCCAAGTATTTCAGTGTGCCATTATTAAATAAAGGGGAAGGCACAAGGAACTGTGAGCTGTGCCTGGTGAAGATCAGGCACTGAAGTCGAACTCACATGATTCAAAAGAGTGAATGGGTTTCAAACAAAACGCAAACGTAACCGTTTCCTTCAACTCAACACTGGGGAAGAAAAACGCACAAGAACTTTCCACAGGAGAACAGTTTGACCTTTTATGTTCTACACAGAGACTTTCCTTTCCTCTCTGATCAGTCTTTTCTTGAGGAGTAACCAAAGAACTGAGCAGAACAACAATCTGTTGCCTCTAAAAAGATCTGCTGTATTTTCAAGAGGTATTTCAATTCCCTACTTCCCTCAAGAGCCTTTCCCGCGCTTCACTGGGAGGCAGGACGTATCCTACTTAATTCCTGGGAAAGATGGAGTGGTTTACAACTTTCTGAAGCAACTAAGGCTTGCTGCAGAGAACCTGGGTTTGATTACCACGGGGCAGTGCCCGAGAGCAGCGACACCGCTCTGGGCTTTGGATTTTGATACGGTAAGGGTGGCTTGTTTTTCCCAATTTAGAGACAATCTTCCATTCAGCCCCCCACATTTACAATATGAGGTTTTAGTTCATTCTCGCTACAGAAAAAGCTTTACTGAGAGCGCAAACCGACCAATTGGCTCTAGAAAGCACAAGTAACATCCACAACTGAACAAATGTTACTCGAGTCCCAAACTTGCTCTAATACTGGTGCTCCCTCAGCCAACGTGTGAACTCTACGTTACCAACGTGCAGCACACATTGTTTCAATCTCCATCCCAACACGGGATTCCACAAGGCACGTCCAGGTTAACCTACTGCAGCGTTTCCAAAGCCGTCTGCCCCACGCTCGCCCCAGCAGCATCGCGCATCAGACCCAGCACAGGGCGAACATAGCACATCCTGCTGCCCCGGCAGCGGGCCGTTCTGCAGGACACATTTCAGTCACATCCCCAGAGAAGAATGTCCCTGCAGCTGCTCCGCGTTACACAAGCCATTTGATCTGCCTGGGACTTGGCACTGTTTTCCCAGCAGCAGGGCACATGTGCACATGCCAAGACCTTTTTTTCGAGTGTTCTGATTAGAATAGAGCTCATGCAAATCATAGGCAGGTTTATTTTTAGCCTGCTTTCCATAGGAAGACATGCAATTACGCTCTGCATAATTTCTAGGCCCACTAACCTATTTCAGCCTGGAGCTTGGCAGAGTGGAACCTGACAAAGGCACCGTCTGCCTGTTCTGGAGCACAACAAACCTCCTGGGCGACCAACAGAACCCACTCCCAGCAAAGCGATCCCTCAGCGCGGCCGTGAGCGGCAGCGCAAGGTCCAAGTAGCTGGACCCACACCAAGGGGCTCTCCCACACCGGAGCCATCCCGAACAGCCCTGCTCCGCGTGGCGTTACGGCACAACAGCTCCCGTCACCCTGCGGTTCATTCCCGCACCCTGGAAACACCACTGATGGGCTTTCTGGGCACACAGCTGTGTCGGGCTCCTCAACTCCTGCCACAGGATCCCGAGCTCCAGCTGGGGCCGGGATCCCACGACCACCGGACACACAGGCAAAGCAGCAATTCCTGCTCCGAGGAACAGCCATTATGCAGCTTTTAGGAAGGAATTAGAGCTTCTCCAACCGGCTTTTCGAGGAGCTCGGGAAATCCCAGCACTCCCAGAGGCGGGCTGCAGCGTTCCCAAGGGATAGCTTGTGCTAGAGGCAGCTCGGCAGCAAACTCGAGCTGCAGCTCACACAGCCGAGCCTCCCTGCGCTCCCACGGATTCCCAGGAACTCACAAACACCAACTTCCAAGGGCTAGGTCAGCGCTCCTGCGATCAAATTAACAGACGTGCTGTGTCGCAGCGGCACTGATTAGAGACATCTCAAAGTCTAATTGGAAAACAACAACCACTCCCCCCCTCCGGCACGCTGTGCGCAATACGGAGTCAGCAAAATCCCTGGAACTCCAGATGTGCACAGGCCATGAGTAATGGCAACACCTGACTCAGGCAGGGCTCACACGGCAACTGCACCCAGAGGCAGCTACAGCAGCCAAGGACCGGGGGGACACAGCAGGCAAGGACCAGGGAGCACAGCAGCCAAGGACCAGGGGGCACAGCAGCCAAGGACCGGGGGGAAACAGCAGCGTGCCCCCACAAGAAACAAGGGAGAGGCCCTGCAGATGCCCAGGGCAGCAAGCCCGTGGCTGCCGAGCGTTCCTCACACACCCTCTTTGCGCAGGCATGGCTGGAGGAAACGGCTTTATGTTCCTCAGATTTTTCAACCCATTTCCCAGCAAATACAAGCTTGTTACGGAAAAGCATCACCACTGCCACTGTAACGTTGCGGTGCAGACTGCGCTGCAGCTTGGCTAAGTCACACCATTTTCATAAATGTAAAATATGAGGGTTTTCTCCCAAAACACAACCTACAAAAACCCAGTGTTCAGTGTCAATTGTAATCCTCTCCTCCTGTAAGAAGATGCCAGTCAAGCGCCTTTTCCATCGTTTGTGAAACATCTACACGTGAAAAGTACAAAATTAAAGAGGAGCCAGGAGACTCATCCCAGCTACATACGAGAGGGGCCAGCAAAGAGCCTCCGGAGACCCCCGCCGGCTCCCACCCTGCCCTCAGGGATGGAACACACACTGACCATCACACCAGGGAATCTTCCCACTTCCACCCAGCGAAATACCATTTTGTTATAGCTCAGCTGTGCAGGGAAGCTCGTTCTACTGCTGGGAACAGCATGCTGCTGCGATGTAATCACGTAAGGAAAGAACATTTCCCTGTGTGCTAAGTTAATCATCACGTAATACTACAAATGAAAGGAGTTTATCTTTTCCCTTGCACAGCACATCCCATTATTTCATCACTATTCATTTACTAAGATTTATTTTCAGTTACGGCACTAGGATTTTCAGTTAAATATGAAATAGTGCTTTCTCTGAGGAGAACAAGTACGAGCTAGGTGGCAGCGAGGAGGAGCTGCTCAGCCTTTGGGGTTCAGTCCCCCCAGCACAGTACCAGCAAGAGCTGAAATGGCCCGGGCAGTCCCAGCGCATCCCACCACAGCCCTTCACTGCAGCGACCCCCCGCCCAGCACGGCAACGGGAGCAGTGGACCCGGCGCAACGGCAGCCCCAAAGCATCCATCTACGTTCCTAACGGACTCGGGCGGCGGAGGCTGATGTACTCCTCCTCCTCGTCACGTCTGCCCCAGGAGCAGGGTAGGACGGGTACCTGGGTCAGGAACTCTGCAGGCACCCACCGGGGCTCGCTCCTCACACCAGGGGGGCTTATGCCCAGTGTCCAGTACCGCGTCCCAGAAGCCTTTAGACGTATAAGCCTCATCAGGCCTTAACTGATCACACCTCCTGTCCCAACTGACTGCTCATTGTTTACCGACGGCCACGCAGGGAGGGGGTTTGCCACGTAAAGCACGAACCACGATGCTGGCACTAAACAACCCAGGAGCTTTCAATTTACAGGAGGATACAGAGATGTAAGGCTTCCAATTTACTTAAAAGATTTGCTTCGTTACTGGCCCCCCTCTGAAATGTTCCATAAATAAAAGTGTTTGGATCCTGGAGGACCCAGGAAAAAACGTGGGTGAACTGAAAGTGATTTAGTAAATACAAGAGTTGAAGGATTCCTATCCTCAGATTAAGCACTCATAAAATCACAAAAATAGACACAACTCCATTCTAACAACAAAGCTCAACTCTTAGATTCCTACAAAAACGGCCAATTTATCCCCAAAAGAACAGCTAGTTAGGTATTATTTTCTCTCTAGGGCAACACTAGCAGCAGCAGAGACTTGGGCATATTGAGCTGCACCGTGTACACCGGAGCCTGCATTCCAACACCTGCTTTTGTCCACAAAAGCACCGGCTGAACTGAGCTTTACCTGCAGATTTACTGCACTGATGGGGTTTAACAGCAATGGGAAGGGCAGAGGGACACAACCTGGCCGGATCCGGATCATGGCAAGAGGCAATGCTGCCCCAGGCAGGAACCGTCCTGACCAAGGACCTTTCCCACCCACCAGCTACACGTCCCTGCAGACACCGAGCCGCTGCAGGACGCGGAAGGAAACACAGAGGAAATGCAGTACTGGTACAGGCGGGGCAATGAAGTGGGATCACACGTGAAGGGTCTCTGTGGAGCGAGCTCTGCACGGGGTCGAAGCGAAGGGCTAACCATGTCAGTCATCACAGGTCCTCAACCGAACGACCACTGCTGGCAAGAGCTGCTTCCTACCTTAGCGCTTCCCGGGAACAAGTGCCGACGAGCCTATCCGGAGATGCAGCTTAGCTTTTCAGACGACAGCGACTTTGAAGAACCTTAGATAATTAGTATAATTACATTTTGCTGTTTTCCATATGCTCTATACCGTGTACATGTTTCTGACATCTGACAAGAAACAGCATTTCACAGGAATGATTGGGTATTTCATAACATAATTAATTTAAATTAGCTTACTTCCTTGGGCAGAAACTTGCTGTCTGCCTAAATGCCAGTGCTCTGGATCAAAGTTCACACAGGAATTTACTGCCAGGATTACTGAAAGAATTATTTTTTGCTTGAAACGTAATATAAACTCAATTACTTGGCAACCTGGTATGTTCTTGAAGCACAAAAAGCAATCCAGAAGCACAGTATTTGCAAGCAGTAGTAAAAATTAACAGGACAGATATATAGATGTTTTCAAGTTCCATTACTTCCATATGCTCTAACATCGTGAAGTCACTTACGAAAGTTTAAAGCCCACTTACATTTTGAAAGTCCTTAACGAGACTGTAACTCATCTCAGCCAGCGGGCCGAGCGGCCGTACACGCAGACACGTGCGGAGAAGCGCTACGGAAGAAAGCTGTAGCACCGGATACTTTCAGTCCTAACACTCCGTTAAAAACCCCCGCTGTCCCCGAGTGTTTTAAGACAGCCGCTCGACGAAGCCTCCCAAAGTATGCTCAGAGGGCTGGAGCACCTCTCCTATGATGAAAGGCTGGGAGAGTTGGGGGGTTCAGCGGGGAGAAGAGAAGGCTCCAGGGAGACCTCATTGCAGCTTTCCAGTGCCTGAAGGGGCTACAAGGGTGCTGGGAGAGGACTCTTTCCAAGGGCCTGTAGTGACAGGACAAGGGGTAACGCGTTTAAATTGAAAGTGGGGAGGTTTAGATTAGATATCAGGAAGAAGTTCTTCCCAGAGAGGGTGGGGAGGCACTGGAACAGGTTGCCCAGAGAAGCTGTGGATGCCCCCTCCCTGGAAGTGTCCAAGGCCAGGCTGGAGGAGGCTTGGAGCAGCCTGGTCTAGTGGAAGGTGTCCCTGCCCATGGCAGGGGGGGTGGAACTAGATGATCTTTAAGGTCCCTTCCAACCCAAACCATTCTATGATTCTATGGTCACACCGCAACTAAAACCCGAACCGGGCCACCCAGGGAGCGGGTACACAGCCGGGGGAAACCCCAACTCCTCGACCCGACCGCAGAGCGCACCGTCCGCACGAAGCTACATGCTAATCCTGCATTTTGTACATACGTCTGCGATTTAATAAATCCCCTTTTCCCACGTGCCGAAAAGCAGTGTCCACAGCTCACACGCTTTCTCCACATTTACCCTTCAAACTGTTATTTCCCTTGAGGAATAACGGGTCCGGAAAGCACGGCTGGGCTGTTTAGGTGGACAGGCGGGGCAGGAAGGCATTGGAGGGGGGAAACGGGAAGGATGAGGGTATCCACAGACTAGCACTGTCATTTATTTCTCTAATGCTTAAAAAACAAAAGGCATTGCAGAAGGGAATTATTCCAGGGGGCAGAGTGTTGCAACTGCAGCCGCAGCTCTAAATTATATAGCCAGAAGGTCGTAACGATCCTTATCTTCCTCCTTCACGCACACTCACTCACCCGTAGATACAACGGCGACTCCATCCCAGTAACGGAGTCATCCTTACGCTTGGGAAGCTAAGGGTAAAGGGCTGGCTCTCTTGTGTCGGCGCCTGCGCCTTGCTGCTTTTGGCTAAGCCTCTTCACCTAACGGCAGGCACAAGCTCCGCAGCATGACGGAGTACTTTCCCTTACGGACAGCTCAGGTTCAGATGTCCCTGCGGTGGCACTCAAATTATGATGCACCCCGTGCTTAGAAAAATGTTCTACTTCACCACTAAAGGGTTAAGGACTTCTGAGTGGGTTCAGCTGACCTTGGTACGACTTACCACGACACAGTCAGCTCTTCAGCAACACAGATGGTTGAACTGATGTTGCCAATGTTTTAAGCTCAGAAAATGCCTCTCTTTTCTTTTTTTTTTTAATTATTATTATTTCCCCGTGCTGTTTTTACTGGTTTACACATGCCTCTGACTGCCAAGGAATTGTTAACTAATCACCATGAGATTCATTTTGTTAGTGCACAGCTGGGTACTTGGTCATGCAACATCTGCTTCTCAGCATTTCTTCTGTTCCTTATCTATCAGCAGTCTGTAAGAAAACAGCCTCAGCAGAGTATGTCAGTCAGTATCTGGAAAAAGAAGCTGGTAAATGAGTTTAATTAACAGCTATTAATACATAACCCTTCAGATTACTAATGAACCCATCTCTGACCACAGAGTCGCCCACCTCACAGCCAAAGCCACTTGGTTCCCTCGGCCACCAGAACCTGGCACGCAGGGCTCTCAGCAACCCTCCTAAGGTTTATTTGCTGCCTCTCCTCCTCACTTTTATCTGCTAGATATTACCAAGGGAAGCTAAACAAAAGCGCCACCCATAAAATTTCCAAAGAAAGAGTTTTTACGAGACAATATTATTTTTAGAAATGCTGCTGCTGTAAAGTTTTCAGAACACTGGCATTTGAGAAATTTAAAAAGGGCAGATAACCTTTTTGTTACCACCGTGAATCTGGTTCTCAGAACCAGAACTCAGGTTAAGGACAACGCGCTCTTCCAAGCTAAACAAAAGCGCCACCCATAAAATTTCCAAAGAAAGAGTTTTTACGAGACAATATTATTTTTAGAAATGCTGCTGCTGTAAAGTTTTCAGAACACTGGCATTTGAGAAATTTAAAAAGGGCAGATAACCTTTTTGTTACCACCGTGAATCTGGTTCTCAGAACCAGAACTCAGGTTAAGGACAACGCGCTCTTCCCTTCCACCTCCCGGCACAGATGCCAGGTCAGCTCTGCAGCAGGCTAAGCCCTAGCTGGCACACGTCGGCATTTGCTCACCTGGGGAGAGGTCTTCCTGCGCGGGGAACGTGACAGCTGTGATGCCAGTTATTGTTAGCTTCAGAACAAACTTCTGCTGCTTTAGAACAAGCTACAAACTAGAACTAGTTGAGGCAGAGAGGAGGCAAGGACAGCCACTTCACAGCAAGGTAACGGCTCTTTTCAGGCTCTTTTCAGTGGTGTCCAGTGACAGGACGAGGGGCAGTGGCCATAAACCGGAAAACACAAGGGTCAGCATGAGGAAACCCTTCTTCCCTGTGAGGGTGACAGAGCCCGAGCAGGCTGCCCAGAGAGGTGAGGGAGTCTCCTTCCCAATTTAATCTCCTTCTCTCTTCCTTTGGAGACTTTCCAAAGCCGCTGGACTTGTTCCTGTGTGATCTACCCTTGGGGATCCTGCTCTGGCAGGGGGGTGGGACTAGATGATCTCTAGAGATCCCTTCTAACCCCTTCCCCTCTGTGAATAAAAATGGGTTTATATAAGTTATGTACAACCACATTCAGAGAAAAATCTAAACAATCTGATTTTACAAGGTGCTCGTGGGCCTGGCCAGATACAAACAGCACGCATCCCTTCACCTGTCGCAGCTTCCCAGCCACCCAACCCTTCTCCACGTACCATAAACAGTCACAAAACAGCCATGACGGCCGTGCACAAGAACCAAAGTCTACAGAACAGAGCAGCCAACTGCTCCCCCGCGGATGTTCACAACTACGGGGTGTGTGACCACCTTCGGGATTCACCAACTGACCGGCACCAGTTGCTTCCAGTTTAATTTTGCCCCCGCGTGTTCGACGCAGAGTAGATGCCGTAAGCAAGGTAGCAACGTGCGTAGGGACTCGGAGATGGAAAGGGTCATCCAGTTACCCTGACACACGTTTCCCGTTCAGCGCACTGAGCTCTCGGATTGCGGTGCACTCGGCTCGGGAAGCTTGCCAGCCATCATCTTTAGGCAGCTGTCTCCAAAGGCTGGACTCATTTATATCTGCTTAAAGAGCTCACTAAATTCAAGACTGACACAGAAATGGAAGTCTCGTAAGAAAGCACTTCAAATAAAAAGACAGCTTTGAAGGCAAAGCCAAATCTAATTTCTGTTCTCAGTTCCCAATCAATCAGAAGGCAGCTACGGATGTGCAACCCAACAGGAAAACCCAAACTGACAGCACGGTAGCTTTTTCCTGTATTTATTGCATCATTCCCTTCTCTGTCATCCCTGTCTGACCGCGTAGGGTCTGCAGTAATCTCTCTGAAATGCTTTACCATCGCCAGAGCACGGCATTTCAGAGCAGATATTTCTGTTACCCGCAGCAGATGCGGCTTATTAAAATGCTGCCTTTCTCCTTGCTTCCAAGACACACGTATGAAGGTGAAGGGAAGAGTTTGAAAAGGTTACCCCTCTCGTCCGAATGCCTGTGATCTACCACATCATTTACACAGCCAGGCTCGGCCACGCGTTCCAAGAGAATGACCACATAAGTTGATTTTATTTTTCTATATTCACAAACACACGCGTACCTCTCAACTTACCGGTATAATGAAACATGCAGCTAATGATGAACTACCCTCACCTACGATCCGAAGGGTCACAGCAGGCTGTTCTGACAGCAGGTTCCTGTCCTGCCCACATACACCATCTCGCAAACTGTGACTGGACTGCAGCACAGACCCTGACTTTACTCGCATGGAGTCAGAACCAGGCAGCAGGTACGGAGCCAGCACTCGACTGTTACCAAACGAAACCACTGACACCCCCAAAGTCGCCATCCAGTCCCCACTGACAGCTGTACAGACACAGCAGAGCCAGACATCCTGCTGTTCAAATAAACACTGTGATCAGCTTGTCTTTATCTGCCGGTTTAAATTCTCAGTAAGAGACTGAGAGGGCTTTCCTGTCAGAGCCATCGGGGACAGCAACGCTGGGGCGTTGGTATGGAACGCAGCCGCATCCCCTCCCGTGCAGCAGGAGGGGGTACCACCCAGGAACATCACTCCAAAGGGGCGACTGATCTGCTGCTGGAAAAAACACAACCCACATCCAACATGGAGACTAGGAACAAATTCTGAAGAGCAAAATTTCAAATATCCTCTGCTGCTGAATTTATTTTGCAGCAGCACTGAGGTCCAGCTCAGCCTGCAGCCATCACCTGAACTTCCTGCATTTCAGCCAGATGCACAGTTCCTCCAAACAGCATATTTTATTTTTACCTCCACAAATTCGCTAAAGATAACAACAGCCTCAGACCTTGCATTTAAAACTCGTGCTTCCAGGTAACAAGGAATACTGAATCTCTCCGGAGCACCGCAAGCAGCCGGAAGGAAGGGCCCAGTTCGCTTGTCCCGATTTCCAATTCCTTAGATAAGACAGAAAGTCTGTCAAAGTACTGTGGGGTTTGTGTTTGTTTGGTTTCTAAAAAAACAAACATGACAGGTATTGTTTTTCTTTGCCATTTCCTTAATCCCCAACATCCCTGCAACCACACAAGCGGGAAGAGGAAGAGACCTCTAAGAACATCGTTCAATTAGACAAAAGAAAAAGTATCAGAGGTATTTGCTGAGAGGCAATAAATAAGGATTTCAGAACAACAAATTTTATGTCCCCCAAAGGTGATTGAACAAAGCAGAAGCTGATTTAAGTCCTGTTTCTCCCTGCTGCATCTCACCCGGTGTAAGCAAAAACAGTCCCCAGAAAGGCCCTTTCTCAGGTGAAACCCTGCCGCTCCTCCGGCAGCATGCTGCTTCCCATCTCGGAGCAGAGCCTGACGGCTGAACGAAGGACAGCCTATTTTTAGCAGACTTTTAACGGAGAGAAAAGCAGAGCACACTCAGTAGTTCCCGAATCCTTTAGAGCTTCCCTGTGGAAACGCTACACGCGCTCGTGTACAAATACAGAAAGGTGAACGCAGACGCCGGGCTCCCGCCCTTGGGCCCGCTGCCCTCAGAGGGACTGCCCGGCCTGGAGAAGTAACCCCACTGCAGGCAGCGCAGCCCCACCGCCGGCACAGTAGCTCACCCCTACTCATCTCCCCGTCCCTCCCTCTGCGCAGGCCCTCGTGCCTGCACCCACATCTGCCCCGCTGCCCTCCCGCTGCCCCACGCGCACCCCTGCCTGCTGCGAGAACCGGACGGCCCCACGGCCACGGTTCATTACGTTCATGCAAATTACAGCACAGTAACAGTGTTCTCCAGACACCAGAGTCCCAAATCTCAGCATCCGGGATAAGGAATGGTTTGGATAGCACACACGCTTCCGATGCTTCCTGATGGCAGACAGCTCGCAGCGAACACAGCTTTGAACTGTGCAAATCACTTACCTAAGCTTTGTTTAAAAAACGTGCTAAGAACATTGTTTCAACAACATCAATACTTGTGGTTTACAAATATTTGTAACTCCAGCTTCAACTCACAAACTGAACGTTCCTCCGAAGCCAGGGCAGCCCCCAACAAGGACCCACCAACGGGCAGACGCCAAACACCAGCTGAGCTGTGACCGCAGGGCATCTCGCCCGCCTCGGGTACCCCAAACCTGCCTCTCCACCTGAGCCAAGTCGGTGTGAACAGCTCCCAAACCGGTGCCCAAATCTGCACAGGAGCCCACAGCGGGCGACGCCGTTCCCGTGCCCCTGGAGCACCTGCCCTCGTACCTGTGCACCGGGCCCCACGCAGGGGGCAAGCAGCCCGAGGGCTGCCCATTATTTACTGGGCTGGAAAGATGAACATGAAAGATTCCTGTGATTAAGGCTATTGAGGTAGCAAAGCTGAGTGACAGGGAGGCGTTCCCAGCGCCGCACCCCATGGCTGAGCAGCCAAACGCACCATCATGCGACTCAATCCCGCAGTGACCAAACACCGAGAGCTATGCTCTAAACCCAGACCTCATTTTGCATCCGTCCACTTCACCCGGGGGTTACAAAAGGTGTCCCTGGCTAAGGAAGACCGGCGTATCCTGAAGTATTTAGCAGAACAAAGACAAAATACGCATTACAGCGTAAACAACATTCAGCCCACTGCAATTATTTGCTATTTTGATGAACACTGAGCACCCTGCCCTAATGAATTTGCTTAAGGACTCGCAGCATCTCCTAATGGGCATTAATTAAACTTTTCCAGCATCTCTACCTTCACCAGAGAAAAGTAATTACTCACTGCTGTCCTACAGAGAGGGAAATAAAATCCCCAGGATTAGGTTTTTTTATACAGAGTAAGTAGGGCAGATAGGGAAGCCTGCAATGTAGAGCCAAGTTGCCGCAGGTCCATGACACGAGCAATACTTCAGGCCTTGCGCTCGGCGAAACGGTTTTCCTGCTGCCTGCCAATCAGCCACAAAACAGGGCTTAAAATTAGCCACAAAACAGACACAGGTCTCTCAAGGGTGTAACTATCTGTCCTTTTCAGACTTCCCAAGAGGACACAGCACAAGGCAGTGAGCTGTAACCTCGGCTGTTCTGCACAGTTTAACCACCCGCTGCAGAAACCCATCCACGTTTCTTACCCTGTCAGTGAACACACATTAAAAATAGTTTTATTCCAAATACGGCATATTAATGCTTCTGTAATAAGCCATTTTAAACGAACGTGCATGAGTGGCATCTGAAGATGTCAGACCTAGAACAATGGCCAGGAATTTGTATTTATTCACACAAAACTGTTCCATGCAATAGGGACCAAAATAAAACCACAGCAATTTTGTCTTCAAACTTATGTCACTGGCACTTTTTGTCACACCAACACAATGCGCTGAAGGTGACATTACAAACACTGTCTTCCAAGGAAAACTGTCAACTTGAAGCAAAGCCAAGGCAACAAATATTTCAAAATATTGCTCAGCAGTGGAACACCACATTCGATTACTTAGGGCTGCTCCCACCAGACCGTACCCACGGTACTAAGCGCTTGTCACAAACAAGTTCTCCCTGCAGCACAGCACTTACGATCTAATCTCACGGCAAAGGAGATTAGTGAAATTACCGAGCGATAATAGTTGCAGCAGCAGAGGTAAAAATACTTCCCTGGCACTTTGGTCAGCTGACTCCTGAGGAATTCTTTAGACCAATAAAGGACAAAACAAGCCATTAAACATCATTCCCCTGGATTAATATAGGGCTCTGCCTCTCTTACATAACAGGATTCCGAAATTCCCCCCCAAGTACGTGCATTAGGAGGAAATCATTTCTACAAACCTAAAACTTTAGGGCTTTAGTTATTTCCTGATAGTTCTGCGGTTTTAGAGGAAATAAACTGGATGTTAATCCTCTTGAATTTAATGAGTAGTACCAGCAAACTCTGCTTCTGTCTACTGGAAGAAGGTCACAGTAAACTTGGCGTGTGCCCAAACCAGTGCTGCGTATACTGGCAATGAAATCGTAAAGAGTGGGGGAAGGCTTTGGCAGTCTGGGGGTTCTTGCTGTCCACTTGAACAAAAAAGTCTCAAAACGATTTAAAAATCCACCTTTGTCCTTAGCTTTTTCATACAAATCACTCGGCGCAGGAGGGAAACAATCAGCACGTTGACTTACACCAACTTCAAAGTATTTGTCACTGGGCTTATGCTCTGGTTTTTATTAACGTCAGGAAAAGAAGAAATAACCGAGATACATGCACCTCCGTGCACAGCTGTGGGGCAGTGCCGGTAGGCTGCGCAAATGCAGGGAACGTGCCAAGCGGAATAGGGCAGCCCAGATTTCTACCCCAGTAACACTCTCGTGTTCCTTTTCCAGGGAAAAGGAAAACTTGTGTGGAGGCAGGCACTCATGCTTTAAGTTTTGATTTAGGAGAGAGATTTTCCCACCCAGACTCGCCAAGCTCCGCGCTGGACATCGCTCCCCTGCCCATCCCAAAGGCATCTCCAGGACACCGGGCACGCTACTGTGTCCCAGACACCGGCTACAACCACAGCGACTGTTTAAGGGATACCACGCTTTAAGAGGCTTTCTTTATTAAATTAGACCGCGAAGCACCAAGTCATCTAAAGATTATACACGCGTCAGGAATCACTTCTTTATGCTCAACACTGAGCCACATTATTTGGATTCACCCAGCTGCCTGATTTCATGAGCTAGGAGATACTTGCAGATACCCCAAGCCCTACTCAACTGCGGATCCAGGTACCTCAGGCCATGCCTTAAATTTCTTTCCGGGCACCTTTTTGGTCAGGCCGCAGGGGCTGTCCCACTCCCCCAGAGCCGCAGCAGCGGGGCTCAGCTCGCGGCCACCGGAGACCGAGACACCCTGGAAGACTCCCACGGTGTCCACCAAGCATTTTGGAAAAGCAGACGGATGAAGAACGGGCTGAACCTCGCCACACAAGACCAGGTGACACTGGAAAATTCAGACAAGTTGAAAGGTGCTGCTCCAGAACCAAACACGCTTTCTACCCTAACGTTGTTTTCACTAACAACTTCATTTGATCAACTACATCACTG
>NW_010229506.1:18679-18886 GCF_000690775.1 Eurypyga helias
TATAAAAACATAAATCAACCAGCCACTTCAGATGGAATTTTTTCTCTCATCTGTTCTTTCATCAACATGAAAGGAGTTTCTTCCAGCTAAGCACAAAATGGGTGCCCGTGCCGCTGCGCACTGCTCCCACCTCGGTCGGGAGCTCCACCGGCACGACAGACCTGCCGGCACCCAACGGGACCCCGGGGGCTGCGACAGCTGCTGCTG
>NW_010229507.1:0-8855 GCF_000690775.1 Eurypyga helias
GTGCGGTGAGGCGGCGGGAAGGCGGGCGGGGCAGAGTGTGTGGGGCTGGGGAGTCGGTGTGTCCGGGGGACTGGCGTTTGTGGGTGACACCTGAGGGATCCGCTCCGTAAGGCGGCAGCGCTTGCCCTCACGGCCGGGGGAGGCAGAGGGCGAGGCGGGAGGGCGGGCTGGGCGGTGGCGTGAGGGCACGGCGCTCTGGCGCTTCGGTTGTGTGAGGGCGGGAGGGCGTTACCCCTTCCCGTAAAACCACGGCGCCTCTTTGTTGTGCTTCTCCCATTACCTCTGTTGTTTGCCCGTCCGAAGCGCCTGTTGGGGTTACCGGTGGGGTCCGAGGGCCTGGGACTTCCCTGAAGGGGCGACGTGGCCAGGGTGTACAAAAACCACCAGGCCTTGAGATAACCTTTAAGGGTAAGGCTTATTTAAATGGGACACGGCTTTCCTGTGGTCTGATCGGAGAATGTGGAATGAATTCCCCAGGAGCTATGGACAATTGTAACTGTTGTTCCAGTGCAAGGCATGTTCTTTGGCACCGATCCTGCCTGACAGAAGTACGTAACTTCAGCTGTACTTGAACATAAAAACTTCAAAGGGCTCGGAGATACTCGTGTTCCTTCCTAGGGATCAACAATATAGCAGCACAAATACTGCCTTTTCCGTGAGGTTTGTGTTTGTCGTGCAATCTTTACAGTATTCATGGAATAGCTTATTCCTTTTTTAGGCAAAGATAAACCCATTTTTTTATTATTTTAATACAGAAATCCCTTAATAGTAGGGCTGAGATAGGTCTAGTGTCTTAAACCATTGCAACCTTACACTGTTAAGCTAATTTTAATAGAAAAATTCCCCTAGTTACCCCTTTTAGGAAAAGGAATTGCTCAAAAGTAGATCTTCTGTGTTTGATTTTAGAGAATAAGAAATACTTCCATATTTCTAATTCATCTTCCCATTTCACAGGTCACATTGCTTACTGGTTTGTTAGCAAGTGGTATTTATAGCGTTGACTTTATAATACCCTTTGGAGAGTCACCTGGTGGTACATTTATGTGTGGCCTTACCAGTTTAATCTAGCTAATGCACAATTCAGTCTTGAAACCCAGCTTGTTAATTTTGATAACATTCTTTTCCAAGCTGTATATGACCTTCGTAGTCTGTTTTCTTCTTTCGTTTCACTGACTAAACAAAGCACTGCTGCCTGGAGATTATACCCAGGCAAGGAAAACAAAAAACATAAGATGGTGCCAGAACATTACTAGTACTACCATTTAAAGTTGTAGTTGGACTGGAGCTTTATTACCTCAGATCACTACTTTGACTGTATTACACCACAAGTTGAAACTATGCAAAAGAGCTTGTGTAAAAAAAACTCTTGGCTTAACTGTGAAAGTGCTGTCTGTAGGCTGAGCACTCTCGATGAGAAATTCTCAACAGAAGAGCTTTCTATTTACTTTGGTTTGCCAGAGGCTGAATTCGCTGAACTTCAGCGTACACTGAGCATCTTACTAGTTCTTTGTTCTCTGACTTTTTCGAGGGAAATGTGCCAAAGACTTGTCTCCACTGGAAAAAGCATGTATTTTAGCTAGCCCAACTCAGCTAAACCTTAAAAGCCCTAGAGGAGCTAGGAGAGTTGTGTTAACAGGTATTAAAGGGGAACTCATGTCGCGGTTTCTTGTAGAAATGTAATGTGGATATTCTCTTTAGGTAATTTGGCAGAGATCAGAGAATCAGAATGTTTCCAAAAAAACCCACACAAACTGAAAAAGAATGAATACAAAATTAGTCTGTTACCAACATTCAGGGTACAATACCATACAGTTTCAAGTACTTTCTTGACATGCCAGGATGATGTGTTTTCCATGTGTATAAGACAACTTCAGTATATACTGATACCGTTCATCAGGGCATTGTTGAAGGCATCAAGCTTTATTAGCCAGATCCTTCTGATAAAGATTCTAGGTGCCCATTCCAACTGTTTTGAAAGATCAGTGCACACAGTTCAGCAAACTGAAATCAGCCCCAACTGGGATGTAACCTACCTTTATATACCTTATATGTTACATCATCAGCATCGATGGTTTTGAATAAAAAATTACTTGAAATCAAAGTTAGTAAGTTACTTCCTTAATAGAAGAATTTAGTTTAATAGAAGAATTTAATTTAGTTTAACATGTTCCATCTGTATCTAATTTGGAACAGTTACAAAGAACTGTTATTTTCTGTAATTATAAACAGTTTTATTGTGATGTTATCCATATTTTACAAAACTTAGACTAGTATGTCACTCTCTTTAACTTTAGTATTTACTGTCGTCTGAGAGAATGACATACTACAGAGAACAACAGAACTGGTCAGAAAGCAGCAGCTGTTACCTTGCGCTGCCTTTGTTTTATACACTGCCCCGTCAGCTGAAATCTTCTCCAGCATCACTCTCTTGCGACACAGAGGCCTTGACTCTATTACCTTTCTGTAGTTTCCCAGCCACACAGATTTCCTGACCAGCCACAATGTTTAGCCCATAAAGTGACCTCCAGAGTACTCACACTATTCCAGCAGGAATGTAGGGGGTAACCTCAGATATGCCCAATCCTTCCTGTGTTTTCCAGGACATCCCAACTTGAACCCTGCTTTTTAACATTTCTTCTGTGTTCTTTTCCTTTGTCCAAGCTTGTTCAATAAATTACATCTGGGGATTTTTTTTTTGGCCATTACAGTTTAAATCTGTGTGGTTTCTAGCCAAGAGGAAGGAACTGCTGATTTAGAATAAATACCGGTGAAGGACTGGGGGAATGAGAAGCGGGAGTATATTGAAAGTCTGACTCTTTAAGGGGAAAATGCTTTTCTATTGTAAATTTTCCTGAAGTTATAGCTGAACTAACTTTGAAGAACCTCAGTGAAGTTGTGTGGCTTGTGGGTTTCCTTGAGGGTGTCTGGGAGTGTGGCTGGCAACAGTGAAAGTAGCTTTAGCTTCTCCCAACAGCTGCAATTGCTTGGGGTTCTGTGGAACATAAGGAAGCCATTTGAGAAGAGAACAAATGACATTTGTTTCCTTTCTTTTTCTCACTTCAGGGACAGACTAGTAGTTTCATTTTGTATTTCTTGTCCAGTCAGGTCAGTGTGTCAACTCCTGACAACATAATCATCATATTTAAGAAATTATGTTTTAACCTGATGGTGGATGATTCTTTTTCTGCTTGTTGGTAGCAAGTAATGTCTTTTATTTGTACCTTCAGGAAAAAAAATCCCCCATTTGATTTTTTTTCAGATAACAAATGCACTAATAAACTACAACCAAGTAGAAGATGAAGGCTTCTGTGTCATCTTCAGTCTCCTGCTACTGTCCTTTAAAGGTATTTTCTAGTCCCTCTTAAGCATATGCCAACTACACTAAGAATAGGAACAATGTCCGAGACTAAACATTTTGTATGTTGTTTCTTCAGAATTATGTTTGGTTTAGAGAGTTACGGAGAGGAAGATAGATGGGAGAGCATCACCTTTACCTTCCAAGCAGTCATTCTTAAAAGAGGACAATTAAATCAAGTATGCCAATAAGTGCCATCGTAAGTAGATTTTCTGAATAGATTTGTTATACTGTCACTGTTTTCAATACAAATGTCTATGAAAAAAGCCCAGCATTACACTGGAACAAAGACAGTAAACGGTTCTCGGCCTTTCTGAGGCAATCAGATAATTCTGTCTTGGGCCTTTCTTGCCAATTCCCTTATAATTCCAGCAAATAAAAGCCATTAGCAATAAATTTTCTCAATCCTGTCCATTTTAATCCAGTTTTAATCTGATCTTAATGAACTGTCATAAATTCCTCTAGGTCAGGGATGAGGAACCTCGTTGAGGGCTAAGCAGACCTTTCTGAGTCTTCTAAATAACTCCATATTAGCATACACCAGAAAAAATCAAATCACCACAGGTTGTTTGGAATTGAAGTGCTCAGGCCTCAGAGTCCCTGCTGTGTTCCCATTTACAGCTTATGGCTGTGTTTGGACTAGATTTCACAAGAGAAGGGACTTTTCTTTCTGAACATTATAAAGATCTGCCTTATTATTGTCCAGATTCTCATCCTTTCGTGGCATATTTAGAGCTGCACTGGAGAGTATTGTGATATTGGAGCCATTTCTCCAAAACACATGGAATGTGTTCAGCCAAAATGTGGTACCATTTAAGAAAGGGCTGAAGAATCTGTCTTGCATTTAAAGTAGAGATGATTCTGAAACTAAGATTTCTTTTATCTGAAGTTATTTAATCTTTTCTGTTAGTGCTGTATGTCTGGAGGGTGATGCAGCAAAGGCACAGCTGACTCACCTAACTGGCACCGGTACTTCACAGGACTAACAAAAGTTTGTCAGATGTTGCAGTATGTGTTAAAACCAGGGTGTGATGATACTCAGTTAAGCAATTCAAGTGACCCACTTGCTGGCCAAATGCTGTTGCAAAGTCTACAGAGAAGCACATTTTAAGGGTATTATAAGTTTGAATATATTTATGACAATAACATAACTTAAATTTTATTATAGTCTCATAAAAGAGTAAATTCAGGTTACAGTTTTGCAGGACAGTTTGGCATAACAACATTATCTGGGAGTTGCAAGAGATGTAAACTGACATTTTAGGACTCAACGTTTCTGAAAGTATGTTTCTGAACTTGCTGAGGGGCTTTGCCATTTAGAAATGTGGGTAACTTCTGTACACCCTTCACTGAGGGCAGAAAAATTCCTTCCACATGCCCCTGTCACGCTCGAGATCTTTCAGTGTTCAGAGATGAAGGCACTAGACAGCAATACAAATTTAATAGGGAAAGCACCTAACAAAATCTGTAACTTAAATATACTATGAATCTGGTCCAAAAGAACTGAAAGATGTGCCTAGCCTTTATACTGAAGAAACAGTTGTATGAGCTGTTTTCCATCTGCACATAGACTGAGCTCTGGTAATCTGGATATCAATCAAGCAACTCAAAATATTCTGGAATGAATTTGGCAGGGTGAATGATTCACTGTAATCTTAGTATTATTTTATTAGAAAACTTACAACATCATAATTTAGACATGAGAGCAACAGGCCTGATGTTTTTGCTGAGCACAAGAGTTTAGAGTTCACAGCATGCTGAATCACATTTTATACTCCTAATGCATTTTATACTCAGATGGGTAACGTATCATCATTTGCTTTAAGCTCTTATCATCCTGTGGGCAGAATTTATTTAAAATTTAATGTAGAAGTCCACGCTATTTTCTCAACCGCAAATAAGTGATTCCTACTTCAGCCTCCACAGGGGCTTTGAAAAGATACAGAGGAATGTTGCTGAACTGGAATGTTTACTTCACTGCAGCCACCACACAAAAAGGCAAATAAGCGTAATCTCTTTTCCATAAACTTTCCCACCATCACCTCTTTTCACGGTGTTTGGCTTATTCATATGTTTCAAATAAGGTTATTTGCTCTTTGTAGTCAATTTGTTTTGTAGGAATGCAATAGATACATTGTCTTCTCACAAAATTTAGACTATTTACAGTAGAGTTCGATGTGTAGCAAATTTAGCAAGGGAAAAGGCAAGAACTGATTTAATATTTTAATGAGTATTGTCCATAATCATAATGATTATATGCTATGTTTATTTTCAGTAAGGAATGTTTACTTTTTCTTGCTACACTACATTTATTTGTTATTAATAGATACAGCAATATCAAAGCTGTTATTTAAAACTAGGGTATATACATACACAAAGAGGCTCCAGAATATATGCATATTATTAGGCTGTTGTGAACAGTATCCATGCTATGGATACTGGTACAAAATCTTATTAAAATCTGGAGGAAAAATATCTGACTATGGTAATTTTTAGGGTGCTAGCTGGGAAATCTAAGGAGATGAAAGGGATGATAAAAGTAAAGTCAGGGAGACTTAGAGCTGAGCAATCAATAATAAAAGACAAGTATATAGAATGAGCACTATCCCATGAGTGCTTCTATTACTCATTTTATTTCCATAGCTGGAAGTATTAAAGGGGTATCTACTGAAACTAAGTTTCAGTTGTGTCAATTTAAAATCTTTTTCTGGTTCCTTCTGCATTTCTGTCTGGGATTTAAGGCCAAATCATTTTTCTTTAGATCTAGAATCACTCCCAGTGATTTGTACATAGGAGGAGCCCTATATACAGTATAATCCCTCATCTAATACTGCCCTGATTTTGGGATGCCAGAAAGATCTTTCTTCAGGGTTACTGTTTCTTGCAGGATGGGAGACAAAGGTAGCAAGGTTTATCCTACCACAAATTGGAAAAGTCTTTTTCTTCTTATCTGAGGATTAAAATAATCCTTTTTGGTGCCTGCTTAAAGGATTTGCTTCCTCCTTGTTCTGATGGAAGTGAAAATGCAGAAAGTATATTTTTCATCCTACTCAACTATCTTTCTCTTCCATGAGAAATGGAGAAAGAAGCAGAGAATTGATTTAGTAGAAGAAAAACAAGTTGACACCAGAATTGGCAGAATAAACTCAAATTACTCCTCAAAAAATCCTGATCTGCACTTGGACCTCAATTTAGAGAGCAGATGGGTGTTTTTCTACCTTGGCATCTCTCAGGAGCTGTCAGGAGACTATTCCGGCTATGTGTGAATAGCAGACTTGTGCAGAATGCAGCCATATCTGATTTCCAGATGAAGTGAGACTTTGGTTCATAGCAGCACCTTCTGCAGCTTCATCAGCTTGGTACCAGCAGGAAGAAAGCCCAGGTTCAAAGATCAGGGGAAAGCCCTAGCCTACCCTGCCCAGGTTTCCAACCTTAGTAATATGACGACAGAAGCCAAGGACGTGTTAAAGGACACATTCATCAGCTGTCTAGGCTAAAACAGCCACTCACCCCAATTAAACAACTCCAGCTCATGTGACTCTGAGCTGTAATTTATTGGAGGTTTGGGAAGTACCCCAGGGCAGCCCCACTACATGCTTACCTACTCCTACCATCTTCCATAGCTACTGGCTATTGCCACTGCTGGAGACTGGACAGTGGGCTATTTGAAACTTGCTTCTGAGCCACTATCTCTATTCTTATATGATGTTCTTATTTTCACGGCATTAGCTAAGAACTCGGTAGATATCCTTTCAAGGAGGAATTAGGGGGTTGTTTTGGGGCTTTCTTGTCCAGTAAAAGAGTGGAATTTCTGTGAGGATCTTTAACGACATTTTAGTAGTCAAACCTTTTTTAGCTTATTCTCTAATATTAGCAGTTTCACTGACTTTTGCTGAAGCTGAAGTTGCTCAGAACTGCTGACATAGGCCCAGATGTCACAGACTGAAACAAAGGGAATCCTGCTCTGCTTATAGGCAGCAGCACATCCAGGGCAGCTCTGTTGCTCAGTTTGTAAGCCAAGAACTTGAAAATCTAGGCCATGTTGCATCTGTTTGCTTCCAAGTTTCAAAAGTTCAGTCTGTTCTATCCATACTTCCCAGTGCCCTGGTAAACTATTTAATTTGAAGAGTAACTGCAGTGTAACTTCTAAGCAAATGCTACGATAACATTAATATTAAAATTTATAAATGCTGCTGGAGTTAACAGAATTCTCTAGACAATTGTCAGAATGGAGAGTTACATCATTTGCTTTCCATTGCCCAGGGGAATTAATTTTTGAAAATAACCTGTGAGGAATATACCAAGAAGCAACTCTAACTGTAAAACCAGTCTGCAGTATACAGTGAGACTTCAATTTCCATAGTATAAGCCAAAGTTGGTAACATCTAGGATGTTGTAGTTTCTTACAATTGTGTATTTACTTGAGGTTCACACAATAAATAGCTTGTTTTAATTTACCTGTCAAGTTTGCAATATGGTTTGTAACTTAGCAGCCTGAAGTCTTTGGAAATAAGATACCTACAAACGAAAGCATGACTTTAGTCGGGTGTTTCCAGTTCAGGCCGAACAGGCCAAAAGTTGTTCATACTTGTGTGTTCCATTGGTATTGAAGTGGTTATGTACATAATCAAGAGGAAAATTTATCCCATTGACTTAAAGATTAAAGCATGTAAATACCCAAAGTTAAAATTTGCTATTCATATTGCAAGAAAAGAGGAGGATCTGAGCATTTCATTAGAATTACACTCTCTGGTCTATGCTGACTAGTTCTAATTATGCTGTTTCTAGTATGCCAACTAGAGAAAAGACGCAGCTCTTCTGAATACAGCCAAATCGGTAGCAACTGAGCTCTTGTCTTAGCAGCCTTTCAGATTTTGGTTTACGTATCTGACAATTTTGGACCAAACAAAATCCTACCCACATTTTTCCCTGTTCCAACTATCATTTACCTATTGACAACATTAACCTATTCTGTCTGTAAAATGTCATGTCTACTTAGCTTTACACTTTTGGATGGGGATTTAATTTGTTAAATATCAGGGGTGATGCCTCATACATTTAATCACTACAGAGTCACTGTATTAAGTTTACTTACTGCACTGAATTTCTAAAACACAAGGAGGACAATATTCTTTTTCTGATAGGTAGTGGACCAGTCTTACACCCTGAGTATTTCTCTGGCTGTAGAGTTAACTCAACTTACAATTTCTTTGAGGTTTTTAGCTTGAATCCTTATGCCAGTTTTAGTTGGAACAGAATTAATTTTCTTCACAGTAGCTACTATGAGGCTATGTTTTGGATTTTGCAAGGCTATGTTTTGGATTTGCACTGAGAAGACTATTGATAATATTGATACTGGTTTTTAGTTGTTGCTAAGGGGTGTTTGTACCAATTCAAGGACTTTTTCAGTTCCTGATACTGCACCTGTGTTCCCAACTTCTTCACTACAAGCAGCTGGGAGGGGACACATCCCGGGCAGCTGACCCAAATTGGCCAAAGG
>NW_010229508.1:0-6524 GCF_000690775.1 Eurypyga helias
GTGCTTTCCCCTCCTCTGCTTTTGGGGCAGCAGGACTCTTGTTTTGCCCTTAATACTGCCCTAAGAGGTGGGTAAACACGTTTGCCAAAGGGCAGTGGTTGGGGGTTGAGTTAAAATTTGAAAAAAACAAACCTGTCATACATAAAATGGGTTTGTTTAAGGTTAAAAATAGGCAAGAGCAGAGTATGCCGGGGGTTTAACACCATCCCGGGTTCTGTGCCTGCTACTGGGAATGCCCCCCCGTCCCCTCAGCAGTTCCCAGCTCCGAAATCAAGTGCTGATCCCCGTCTACGTTTTCCCGGGTGCGACGGGGGCTCACGTAGGGCCTGATCCCGCGGCGCAGGGTGGCTGCGAGGCTTGGCCTGCGCTGAACCCCTCCCAGGCTGGAGCCCGAAGTCACGCCGGGGTGCAGAGGTCATCAGCAAGAGCTCATCTGCGGAGATGCCGAGGGCAGTGGGTGTTGCTGGGCATCAGGCTTTCCTCCCTGGGCATCTTGCGGGCAGAGAGATCCCAGGGGTGGCGGGAGATGTTGCCAGAAAGGAAGAAAACATCGAGATTTTGGGGATAAACCACCCTGGGAAATTACTCTTGCAGTGAGCCCAGGAGCTCACCGAGCTCCCCGCATCGTAGCAGGCGTGTTTTGACCCTCACCCCTAATTCGGTTGGTTTAAGCCTTTACGTTTGACGCGATTAACGAGCAAACACCTGTTTTATCTTCTTTTTCAACACTCAGGCTTTGCATAATGGTAGAGAGCGCGGCCGCTTTGCTTTTGTTTTGGAGGGAGTCCCTTCTTTGCAGAAGGTGGACAGACACGCTCCCGGGAAACAGCCGCCGGGTGAGTCATCTCCACGCAGAAATAGCTCTGCCGGGAGCGGTGACACGGTCCTGCAGGGATTCCGCTGCTCCTGGCTGGATTTAACGGGGTCATTTAGGGCTGGGAGATTTGCTAAGTGGGTTTTTTCTCATCCTCGCTCCCCCCACACACACCCTGCGCAGGGCAGAGTCAGGGTTTGAGGTGGCCGCTGCCAGCCCCGTGGTTCCGCCTGTTTGTCTGGAGCTGGAGAGGATGAGCGTGGGTTTATTCGGCTCCTAACGCTGCCATCTCCCTTTTCTGTTTCAGAAGGGGAAAGCAGCACGTGGTGGAAGGATGGAATTTGCCCAACAGCCCCCGGAGGGAGAAGTCGCATCCCAGACCTTTATTCACTAAATAATGTTGGCTTAGATTTTCATTTTTCCTTTGCGCAAAAGCAGTTTCGATGCAGTCAGGGGACGGCTGAGAGCAGAAGGCGGCTCTTGCAGGAGTGTGGCAGGGATGCTCTGCTCTCCGCCAGTAGGTAGGGGCAGAGATTTTCCAAGCTGACTTCACAGATTATCGTTTTCCTTATAAATCCTTTAGAAAACGGTCCGGTGGCCTCTGTTCTCCCCCACAGCGGGCAAGCTGCCATCGGGGCACTTGGCTCAGAGCCCGTGGCTGGGGGAGGCACCCGTGGCAGTGCCGGGGACACGGGGGCAAGAAGCAACTGGTTTTGTTTTCCATCTCTTGGAAGCGGCTGGATTTATCCCCGCTGGGGCTATTGGTGCCCATGGTGCTTCGGGAGAGCAAAGTGATGCCTGGGAGGTGGGGAGGGGAGCAAGAGCTCACGGGGAGCTCCGCTGAGGACGAGTTACCATGAGATCAGGGTGGGTGATGCTGCTTCCGACCTCGTGCTGGTCAGCTCGTGAAGGAGACAGAGCTAAAATAACCCAAAAGAGACCAAACTGCCTTTCTCCCAGCTCGTAGGTCAGTTTTTTAGGTGCGTAACAAAACGTTAATTCAGGAGAGGTGGCTCCAGGGATGGCGTTTGGGGAACCTCAGCTGAGAAGCACTAACGGGGCTATCGATTGCGTGGACGTCGCTGCTCAGGTTTGACCTAATCTGCCCAAAATTCAAGATAAGTGCTAGTTTTGCAAGAAGCAAAATAATCTTGGGCCTGGAAGCGTTTTTTGAGGGGTGGGTTAGCTCCCCGTATCCCCACCATCCCGTAACGGTGTCCATGGGGTTCACCAGCCGTTCCAGGGCTCTTTGCTGCGCCGCTGCATTGGTACCACAACGGCTCCGTCAGGCTCAGACCCGCATTATGTTCTCACTGCTGGCAGCTCTTTAGAATATAATGACAAAAATGACAATTACTCTTTCACGTTTAATCTCTTTTCCTGTTTCTCTTGGCTTGGACCTGAAAATCCTGGTGGCTAATCCCACTCCCGGGCTGGCTGTAGCATTATTTGGCTTCAAACGATGGCTGTAAATACACATCAGCTTTTGATGGATGCTTCTGTAAAGGAATAACGAGTGTTTGGTTTGAAGGGTTCACAAAAAGTCACTTTTAGCAGATCTCGCCCTGGGGTTTCATGCTGCGTGCCCGCTTCCTTCTCCAGCGTGCCACCTTTGGGTTGCCGGCGTGGTTTATTATTTGAGCAGAGTCATGAATCGCGTTTGTGCCCAAAATAGTTTGATGCTGGGCTTCAAACCAGCCAAATCCCACACAAATCACCTTCAGCTGAGAAAATTCCTGTTGTCATGCTGATGGCAAAAAAAAAAAACCCCAACACCCTCGATGAAGTCCTCCCTAGCCCCAGCTAAGCCGAGCTATGGGTGCCCAGTTAAAATTCCCTGTGTCCCAGCGTGTTATTCCGCCTGCTAACCATCTGCCCGAGTTTCCAGCCAGGGTTTGGCTGCGAGGTTGGTTTTTGGAGGTTTCCCATCGCTCTGCTTGGATTGCTGGGGACCACAAGAGGTCGGCAAAAATCAGGAGATGTATCCTGGGCTCTGCCTTCGCTCCGGGGCAGCAGACTGGCACATCCTCACCGGAGCTGCCTGGGCACCTGGTTTCATTCCAGGATAATTACTCCATTAAAAGAAACACCCCCAAACTAATTATACTGGAAGAAAATCAGGGAAATTTTGGAACGGGGCATGTGTTGCTGGTTTTTATTGCCGAGCAGTTCTCATGGCTGATTTCATGTGTGGCAAACCCCGGGTGCTTGGGGGGAATTAAGAAGGATCAGAAGCATTAAACGGGCTCTGCCCGCTCACCCCGATCTCCGGAGCCTCCTTAGTTCTGCCGTTCCTGGTACAAAAGGCCCCGAGGTTGCGAGTTCACCGCAGGACACGGAGCCCGGCCGCATCGTGACGGTTGGGGCCGTGCCCAAAGGTGGCAGCCGGGGAAAACCCAAGCCATTAACCCAGCTCCCCCTTCTCTGTGGTTTGCAGCCAGGAGAGCAGCCCGGCGAGCCCTAAGCGCTGCCTTCGACAACGCGCTGCCTGCAGAGTGATGGTCTTAAAATGAAAAGGTGCTGCGAGGGCGTTGGGCTGCCATGCCTGTTTAAGGTCAGTGCCGTTCTCCCCCGTCTTTATCCTCTCTGAACGGGGCTGTCCCCTCTCCTCTCAGGGTCAAGGAGCAGGAATCGGGTCACCACCCTGCAAAGCTCTGGGCGCAGGCAGCATGGGAGCATCTGGGGGGGGTGCGGGTGGGCACCAGGAGGCTGGGCTGGGGCTCACCAGCTTTGCCCCATGTCGGCAAAGTGGATTTACTTTGGTTTTAGAGCAGGGCAGGAGGTGGCTCTGATTTATCCCAGACTTCTTGGGAGCCCACGGTGCCTGCAGAGCCCGATCCAGGGGGAATCTGCACCCTGGAGATGGAGCAAAAATCAACCTGTACAATGTTTTTCTTCTGCCCTGGCAGCAAGAGGGGGCTATGGGGACAGAAAACCCTTCTCAGAGGTGGGGCAGGAGCCCCCCCGAGACCCTCCCTGCATGAAAGACCCCAAGAGGCGTACTGTCTCCAGGTCCCTCGGAGGACGTGCGCGGTGGTTGCTCGGCACAGTGACCGCCTTGACTGCGGGAGCGGGATTAGCGGTGACAAAACGATCTCTTTATAGGCAGGATAAAGGCCTTAGGGCCAGGGCTGAGGTATGTCAGCAGGGGATTAGCCCCCCTAAACCCAGCTGGGCTAATAAGCTGCCTTGGGGTAAGGTAGCCATGGAGCATCGCTCGGCGGGACTGCTACCCTCTTGCTTGGCAACCCTCCGCTGCTGTGCCCAGGCCGAAGCGAAGTGCCTTGAACTAACGACTGGGCGTTATCCTCCCACCTCACAGGGCGTTGGTATGGCCAGCCCCCGGCCTCCCAAATACCTCCTCGTCTTCGATTTCGACGAGACCATCATTAACGAGAACAGCGATGACTCCATCATCCGGGCAGCGCCGGGGCAGGTGCTTCCGGAGCACATCCGACAGACCTTCCGCGAGGGCTTCTACAACGAGTACATGCAGCGTGTCCTGGCATACATGGGGGACCAGGGGGTCAAGATGGGGGACTTCAAGACAGTCTATGAGAACATCCCCCTGTCCCCCGGCATGCCGGACCTCTTCCAGTTCCTCTCCAAGAACCACGAGCTCTTCGAGATCATCCTCATCTCCGATGCCAACATGTTTGGCATCGAATGCAATCTGAGGGCAGCTGGTTTCTACTCCCTCTTCCGCAAGATCTTCAGCAACCCGTCTGGCTTTGACAAGAAGGGGTACTTCACCCTGGGGCCCTACCACAGCCACAAGTGCCTTGACTGCCCGGCCAACATGTGCAAACGCAAAATCCTGACCGAGTACCTGGCGGAGAGAGCCCAGGAGGAGGTGGAGTTTGAGAGGGTCTTCTACGTGGGAGACGGCGCCAACGACTTCTGCCCTTCCGTCACTTTGACTTCAGCGGACGTGGCTTTCCCGCGGAAGGGCTACCCCATGCACCGGATGACCCAAGAGATGGAGAAGAAGCAGCCTGGAGCCTTCCAGGCCACTGTCGTCCCCTGGGAGTCGGCTACGGAAGTTGCCCGCTATCTCCAGGAGGTCCTCAAGAAGAAGTGTTGAGGGTGGCTCAGAAGAGACTTGCTTACTAAAGGAGCTGGGAAAGGAGAAGCCTGGGGGGAGTCACATCCTGCACTGCTCGCTCAGCCCCCGCTCCTGGGTTGCTTTTCTGCCTTTCCTCTCCCAGCTCCTTCCTCCCCGTGATTAAAGCACTTTCTTGAGGTTCCCCGTCCTCCTCTCCCTACCGTGCCCAGACAAAGCCTTCTCTATGCAGCTCGGACATCTACCCCGCGTGGGTCTTTGGCAACACTAATGGTGATGAGTTTTCTTCTCGTTGGGTTCTTTCCCCTTTCAAAGAGCAATTCCTAAAAGTCCAGAAGCCGCCTCCCCGCGGGCTGGGCCCTGCACATGCTTCCTCCTGCCTTCATCCCCCCTCGCCTGCCCAACCTCCGCCGGCCACGCCAGGAGCTGCGTGCTGTTGCCTTGAACCTGATGCTCGAGGGCTCCTTGCCTCCTTGGGAAGCAAAAAATTTAATCCAGGAAATTCGTGCTGCCCAAGCTCCCCAGCTTGCCCTCCACACCCCACCTGGGCAGGGCCGCTCCTGGCTCAGCTGCTGGGCCTTGCGATGGCGTTAATTGTCCCTTGAGACTTTATTCTCTGAAAAAACCCCACGATGTGAGGGACAAAAAAACCTTTTGGAAAGGTGATACCTTGGAAAAAAACCTTTAGTGCCCATCCCCAGCCACGTGCCCAGGGGACGGGCACGGAGACCGCATCCCTCTGCGGGGAGGAGGATCTGCCCGACCGCCATCCTCTGCTTCTGCTTCCAGGGCAAAACGTCCCCCGTGTCCCCGGGGTGGACAGGTGTCTCCTCACCCCAAGCCGCTGCCAGTCGTCTCCTTGTGTTCGCTGGATCCTATCGACTCCCCCTCATCCAGGGGTTGATTTCCCCTCCTGACCTGGTCGAGAGGTGCCAAATCTCCCCGCGGGAGATGTGGTGCTCTAGCACTTCTGGCACCGGGTCCCCGGAGGCTAAACCCTCCCCCCCTGTGCCCCCTTGTCCTACTGCAGCATTAATTGCCCCTTCTAATTGCACTCTGCCGGGGGGGGTCCCACAGTATTCGCTGCTCTTGGTGTTGGCTTCTCCTGGATTTATCCACAGCCTTACCCGCCCCAAGGGTGGCTCATAACGCCCCCAAAGCCAGAAACCCTGACAGCAAACCTGAGCAGTAAGGAAATAACCAAAGCAGCCCCGAGTTGTCCCTCCTCTGTTTCACCCCTCTTTGTTCTTCCTTCTCCGGACCCTCTTCAACTGTGTGGAACTTAAAGCCATGGAACTAAAAAAATGCATCTATCTGTATATAGACATATATCTGTATATTGCAGATACACAAGTCGGTTGTATCCGGGACATAAACCTGGGTGTGAAACGGCTCTGAGCTGCACGTACGTGTCGGTTCTCTTCCTTGGGCTGGTGACGGGGAGGGGACAGCATTGGTGAGGGGGAGCGCGTTGGTGAGGGGGAGCAGGGGAGCGGGGCCAGGCTGCAAGCAATGTTCTGCGAGTTGGGGCTGACCCTACCGGGATCTTTTTGGTGCAGGATTGGGCCCTGGCTCGTCCCCCTCTGCCTCTCAAGTTGATGGGTGCAGCAGGCTGGGTGCTGCTCTTCCCCTTGTCCCTGGGGGTGT
>NW_010229509.1:0-10507 GCF_000690775.1 Eurypyga helias
GGCCGGGGAGCCGCGGGAGCGGGGCGCCCGGCAGTCCCCATCCCTGTCCCGGGAGCCGCGTTCTGCCCTTCCGTCCGCCCAGCCGTGAGGGAAGCGGCGGAGGAGCGCTGGGAGATTCCCCCTCTCGCCCCAGACGGCACGCAGCGGGCAGGCTGCGGCGCCAGCCGATGCAGGAGGCCCGGGCTGGTTATCCTGGGCCAGCGCAGCGGCCCTCCTAATAGCCGTGAGCACTTTGAGGATGATGGATCGCAGATTGCATGACATCCCTGCCTCCTTTGCTTCCCTCTTCCTCTGAAATGTCCTCAGTAAGGGATTGCTAGTTCCAAAACGCACCACGAAGGAAGTGCAGGCTTTCTTTTTCCTGGTGGCCACTCCTCGCTTCCCCTAGCCACCTCTCAGTGCTCTCTGCTATGCTGGGAAGGTGGGCAACCCTTTCTAGAAACTGAACACATCCCGGCCAGTCACTCCAAAACCTGAAGCTGAGAGAGTATTAAAAGTGCCGTTCTTAGGCCTGACCTCGTGACTGCGTCGAAGGGGGGATCTCTCGGGATGCTGCTGCCCAGCTGGGGCCTCTGTTTCAGAAATGGGGGATGTTTAGGTGAGGATGCGAACCTGAACCTCTAAACGCACACATTCTCCGTGCTACTCTGATGCAGCTCTTCTGTACAGGTTTGAGAGTCGCTGTGGCGCTGAGAGATGCTCACGTATCTCAGTTTCGGTTATTGTAGCAGATCGCTAATATTCTAGGAAGTCTTTGTATACAATAGTAACATTTTGATTTAAAAAGGGAGAGGAGGGCAACTCCCTGTTCTGTAATTGAAGTAATTCCATGTCGGTCTGTAAAACACGGTTTGTGGCAGCTGAAGCAGCGTGAAAATCGGTGGCTAACCAACTGATTGGCGTGTCCGTGGCTTCTCAGAGGTTTGCGTCAGCCACCTCGTTACCGATGGAGCCACCGCGCTCCTGGAGGCGTTTGAAGACACACACAGTGTGTGAGCAGCGGTGCTGCTGCTGGTGGTTGGAGTTTGCATGCGTGCAAAGAGTACGGATAAAATAACGAAGTTACAGTTTGTAGTAGGAAATTATGTATGCTGTAGCTTAAAAGGTGTAAGGCACGTCCTCCACGGCGTGATCTGAAAGGGAAGCTGTTGGAAAGCTGAGCCCCAGGCTCTGCGGTGTGATTGTTGGCATGTGGTAGTCAATGTGGCTATCAAACACGCTGCCCTTTGTAAGTGGCACAGATGCCAGGCATCAGGCTCACGGCACCAAGCCTCTCAGAGTTCCAGGAGCAGCTGGGTGACGCTTTTGGTCAGAGGGTTTAGTTTTAGGTAGTCCTGCGAGGAGCATGAAGTTGGACTCCATGATCCTTAGGGGTCCCTTCCACCCAGGAGATACTCCATGGTTCTGTGTGACCAACTCCGTGTTAACTGAACGATGCAGCGGTGCAGGGGTTGGTTTCTTTGGGACTGGAGACACTCTGAAGCTGCTGCTGAGAGCCGTCTGAAGCAGATGAGTGTTGTGTCGTGTCAGTGCAGATCCTAGCCTGACCAAACCTTGTTTCACAGTGGTGGCGTGAGAAAACCCAGAAAAGCGGGAGGTTCTGGTGTTGTAACAGGACAACAGAAAAGAGGTATGTCCTGAGAACATTTGTGTGGCTTTAAAACGTGTTCCTTCCACTACTAAAAAGGGATTGTCTATAAAGTTTCCTGTGTCTTAGGAGTCATGAATTCCCCAATCCTAGCAGTGAAGAACTGTGAACTGGCCTCACTTTTTTTTTTTTTTTTTAAAATAAACCCCGGTTTAAACCAGCAAGAATTAAATTATGAGGCATGTGTCAACCTGGGCTGTGAGCCGGGACACAGCAGCGATGCCGTCTTCGGTTTCCACACTACTGGTGATTTCTGGCGGGCGGTGTCGGGTACAGAGGGTGCTCAGACCTTTCCCAGCGGGCCCTGTGGGTTTGCCGTGGCTGTTCATGGGCTTGTGACCGAGCATGGAGGACAGTGTATTGGGTCTGAGCTTAGCGGCACTAGGGAAGCGGATGGCTCTGCGAGCTGACTGCGTTAACAGCAGGAGCCAGGGGAGAAACGCTCTTTTTGTGATTAAATTCCAGGTTCTGGGAAAGATGACCACCCTCACGCGGCAGGACCTGAACTTCGGGCAAGGTAACGCGTGCTAAGCTGTGAACTGGTATGTTGCGAGGCTTCTTGCTGGCACGTGGGGTTGTTGTTGGAGGGTTGTTCTATCCCAAAACTTCCTGCAGCTAAAAGGAAGCAGGTGCACTTATGCAGGGAAAAGAACCTTAACGATTCCTGTGAGTATGTGGTATGGCTCTGCAGGCTTCCTCCTCCCCACTTCAGCATCCTTTACTTTTGTTTTTCAGTTGTTGCAGACGTTCTTTCAGAATTTCTGGAAGTGGCCGTTCACCTTATCTTATATGTCAGAGAAGTTTACCCCATTGGTATCTTTCAGAAGAGGAAAAAATACAATGTGCCTGTCCAGGTAGGAGATCTTTTGGAAGCTGAGAGCCACAGGGGAAAGCAAAATACCAGGGATCAGTCAGCACCCACCGGAACAAAGTAAATCACTTCCAGAGTTTGTTTGACTGTGCAAACTCGTTTTTGATGAGAACTTAGTTCCTGTCAGAAGGGAAGACCAGCCTTTAGCGAGGATAGAGAACTCATGGAACGAGCAGACCATGGATACCACCAGTAGGCAGCTTCCCCAGCTGTGTGCAGTAAAGTAACACGAAGGCATTGCTTCCTAGGAAGGAGGGATGGTTGGAATATATTGTTCCCAATACACTACTATGGGTGTGTCTTCCCAGTATATTACAACTGCGTGGATATAGGGATCTGCCTCAGCTAACTAACGCTTCCATGAAAGAATTGCCAGTTTGAATTGGCAACTTGCTGAAAAACTGTTTGCAGCGTGCCTGCAGTGCCCTGTAACACACGTGCTTCTGTCTAAATCTTCCCGTTTAGCGTTGTCCTGGTGGACATCAGAACACGGCTCTGACTATTCCCTGTGTTTGCTACAGATGTCCTGCCACCCGGAGCTGAATCAGTACATCCAGGACACGCTGCACTGTGTCAAGCCGCTGCTGGAGAAGGTAAGATCCCATCAGGGACCCGGCCAAAAGTACCGGAAGTGGTTTTGATAGGAAGTAAGAGAACACAAATACTGTCTTCAGTGCAAAATCTATTTAAAAATGTACTGTATACAGTGTGCCAGCTGATGCACTTACTAACAGAAATAAAACCAACATCCACGGCCTTAACTGCAAGGAAAGGTTCTGCCTTGCTGCCGGCCACTGGCATGTAGTTGCATCCGATACGTGAGGATATAGGTCTGTATTTTCACTCACCTCACAGAATCATGGAATGGTTTGGGTTGGAAGGGACCTTAAAGCCCATCCAGTTCCAACCCCCCTGCCATGGGCAGGGACACCTTCCACTAGACCAGGTTGCTCCAAGCCTCATCCAGCCTGGCCTTGGACACTTCCAGGGATGGGGCATCCACAGCTTCTCTGGGCAACCTGTCCCAGTGCCTCCCCACCCTCTCCTCATCCTGCCTGTTACATGTATTCAGCAGCAGAACGTTAAGTTTAAGCCCCGATCTGGTTTGTTGTAAGGCAGCAAAGGTAGGTTTGGTAAGAGAAAGGTGTGACCGTATGGAATATTTTGGGATGTAGGATGCTGGCAGATTTTATGTTCTCTGCACTTTACGGAAAACCTCGATGCGCGTGTAGAGGCAGGAAATAGGTCAGTTGTACACTGCGGCAGCACAGAGCTGCTGGCTTTGGCCAACGGTCTGAGCGTATCAACTTCCTCATCACTGTCCACTTCCGAGTGATGCAACGAGATGGCTGTACGTTTCCTCCTTCGTTCCCAAACGGTGGCTAGAGAAACGTACTGTTTGGTGCACTTCACCTGCCTCGGCCTTAGCGCTAGGCTGTCCGCAGGAAACTGCTCTGCAAAAGCGTTTTCTTCTGATCGGGAAGGGTGGTCTGACAGCGCGCGGTTGAGTAACTCCTACTGCTGAGAGCCACAGCAACTAAGCACAGCCCCGCTTTATCAGAAAGCTCAACAGCCTGCAGGAAACGGCTCTGCAAAAGCGTCGGGAAGGGTGGTCTGACAGCGTGCGGTTGGGTAACTCCTGCTGTCAGCCACAGCAGCTAAGCACAGCCCCGCTTTATCAGACGGATGTGAAGCATGCTGGGGGCGGGGCAGAAGCCAGCTTGTTTTAAGGAAGGGATTTTTCCATCTTTGTTCTTGCAGAATGACGTGGAGAAAGTTGTAGTGGTAATCCTGGATAAAGAGCACCACCCCGTGGAGAGATTTGTCTTCGAGATCACCCAGCCACCTCTCCTGTCCATTAGGTAACGTTCTGTCACTGCTGGCCCGTGGCATCCACACCTGGTTCTGCAGAGGCCTTCTGGAAGCAGCTCCAGGCCCCAGCACTCTGCTGCATGCCCATAACCCCCGCTATCCCCTCCACAGCTCAGAGTCCCTGCTGTCCCACGTGGAGCAGTTACTGCGTGCCTTCATCCTGAAAATCAGCGTGTGCGATGCTGTGCTTGACAACAACCCCCCAGGTACCCACATCCGTACGGCCCAAAGCCTGGCACCGCATGATGTAGTGGTAGTGTCCGACCCTCTGCCGGGTGCCCCCCGATCTGGAGCCTTCCCTTTCTCTTGCAGGTTGCACCTTCACAGTCCTGGTTCACACACGGGAGGCTGCCACGCGGAACATGGAAAAGATCCAGGTGATAAAGGTGAGCGAGATCGCTGGCTGCCTGGTTGCGTGGGAGCCAGCTGCAGAGCAAAGACCGGAAATCACAGTTTTGGCATCTCTAGGAATAAGGCCGCTGGGTATTTTGAACGCGTGCGCTGGCTTCACGTGACACGCGTCGCAACTTTGAACGTGTTAGAATGGTTTACAGCAGGGAGGTGCCTGAGCAGGTCACCGCACACCAGCTGCAGACAGCAGCTGCTTCAGCGCCTCAGTCAGATGGTACCAACGCTCACAGCATCACGCCCGCTCGGTCACCTCACAGTACCGACGTACAGAACAGGTACTTGGGTTTAATCAAAAAAAAAAAAAGCAGCTCTCAACCACCCTGGGCTTGGCTGATTCCTTATAGATAAGCAAGGATGAAGTAACTGGTGGGTTTTGGGTGCACAAATACATTTTGTCTTGCAGGAAAGCGTGCAGATCGCTTTTAAAAGCAGTCATTTTTTTGTTAAGAATCCTTGCTTACATACAGGGAAGCTTTTTCCCCCGAGCCAAGTTATTTTGGGTGTCCTAAGACACGACAAATAAGGCTAGTGAAGTACAAAACGGTTTCAGAATGGAAGTCTGCTCCGTACTGCTCAGTGATGGTAACTGGTAGCGCAATAGGCCAGCGCGTGAACGGGCAAGGCAGGGCAGAAATGCGTGCCCTGACTACAGCACTGATGTAGCGAACGGAACACGCCTAGCTCAGGGCAGCCGAGAGCGTATCTTCTAAAGCAGCACGAGGTCACCTTTGGAGTAAGTGGCTAGCGTCGCAGTTGGATGCTGTAACTGAAGACGGTTGTGCCCAGTCTCGGGGCCAAGGGTGCAAACTCTGCTGTTGGGAAAGGTTTGGGTTACCGATTTCTTCCCTCAGCCACGAGGTCGCTCGTTCACGTAGTGCTGAGCAAGACCTTACAGAGTCTGCCAGCCCCTGCAAACGAAGCCCCTTGTGTTCCTGCCCTAGGATTTCCCGTGGATCCTTGCTGATGAACAGGACGTGCACATGCATGACCCCCGGCTTATTCCTCTGAAAACGATGACCTCGGATATCTTAAAGGTGAGCGGAGCACCCGGGCCCCAGAAGCAGCTGAAGCTGCGTGTAGTTGTAAGCTCTCTCCGCTCTGATGCCAGCGCAGTGTCCCGCAGGGTGACAGTGCTGCTGAGCATAGCAGATGCCTGTGCCAGTGATCACAACAGGGCAAGGCTCCTCGGAACAGAAGAGGAAATCGGGTTATGGGGGAAGGTTCACCTACCTGTGTGTGACGGAACAGATGCTTGTTTCGTTCTTCCAGATGCAGCTCTATGTAGAAGAGAGAGCCCACAAAGGCACCTGAGTGCAGCTCCTCCTTGCCTTCAGCCTCACCTGATCTTCAGTGGAGTAAGACACGTCCCAAACCACACCTTGATAACCGTCTCTTCAGCTGGCCTTCGGGGTGAATGTAGAGCAGCTGCTGCCTCTTTATTTCAAGTGCTCTTACCAGTGTATATAGAACTGACTTGGAATGTGGAGCCAGGGCCTGTTCCCATGTACACTCGTGTGTGAGAGTGAGTATAGGTCTCGTCACAGTGAATTCCTGGGGGCAGGATACGGGAAACCGCCGTGTGCAGTCCGTGCTTTGTACAAATCCGGTTCTCACCTTACTAGGGCATCTCCACTGCCACCAGCAGCGACACACAGCCATCTGTTATGTGCTCCACTAGAGCAATGGACTCGTTCTGAGGGTGAGTGAGGCCTTACGGAGTCTCTCTCCACTGTGACTGCCCCACCTAGTCTTCAATAAATATGAAGTTTTGCCCCCGCTGAACTAGGCGGAGTTCTGTCCAAACCAGCCTCCCAGTGAAGAAGTATTTTGTGTATGGGGCTCTGTATTGTATGTGGAGCTTCCACCACTCTTCCATACCTTTTCCGGAAGGTGTGGGATCTGTCACTTCCTATGAGAGGCCATATAACCTGGGTCTCTCCCCTTTCCGTGGAGAGCTTTCACCCACAAGTGGCATTGGCAAGGTGGAGTCTGTCTGTCCAGCAAGGGCACTTGCCAATTGTCCTGCTCGGAAAAGGGAAACGCTACTGATCCTACACCTATCCACGGACATGGAAAGCTCTGTGCATACAGGGCTAGAAGACGTGGTTCCCGGTATCCGAGCTGAGCTCAGCAGCCAGTTTGCTAAGGCAGCCAGTGCAGTACCTCCCCTGCTTCCTCCAAGTCAAAAGCGTGAGGATGCTATGGGTCACGGTTGTGCACTGCCTGAACATTTGTTCAGGGTTGCAAACCAAGTACTTGGGTCTTACAGAAAAAGCCTAGCACAGGCCAGAGGCACGTACTGTGCTACAGGAGCCACCTGGAGGTGTTTCTTCTCTTTAATGGTGGGCTGTATTTGGACAGGGAAGGCATTTTGCTCATACACACTGACAGAAACTGTAAGGAATCAAGTACCAGTGACACTGCATTTATGAACAAGGGTCAACAGTTTCCTTACGCTGTGAAAGGTCTGATGTGAAACGTACAGGTGTTCTGCTTACGGTCCTGAGGTAAGAGCAAACACTGCCGTCGTGCCTTCACAGCAGCGTCAGGGGCCCAATGGTGATGCTGCTGTTCGTCACCCGGATCCCATACCAGCCTGCCCAGTACTGGGTGTCTTTGCCTCCGTGCTGAAACAAGATGTAGCGAACTCCAGCTGGGTAATTCTGGAAGGTGTGAGAAATCTGGAGAGAAAGAAGAAAATTCCTCTTGATTTGCCTAAATAAACCAGCACTGACCTGGGAGCTCAGACAATGACAGTATGTGCGTCTTGGTCTCAGGAAAAGCTCATTTTAGGATAATTTTTGTTGAAAGGGCGTTGCACCCCTTTCTGAGGGACAGGAAAAGGGCCTCTCTTACTGAGCCTGCTGCCCCAAATCCTCCCCAAGTCAAACGTTGCCCTCCATTCTTAGGTACATTTGTCAGGTAAGCAACAACATAACGGGCCGTCTACAGCCCATCAAAGCCCATGTTCAGCACTTTAAAAAAAGTAATGTCTGCCATACTTTAAATTACATCCCTGCAGTAGTTCAAAACAAAGCTTTTGACCCAATAAAAAACCCCAAAACAAAAAAAACCAAACTAACTTAAAAGAACTCGTTATTTAGACAAAAACTGAAGTGAAAACCAGAAACAAACACACTGAGCTAAAATAACACAGAAGCCTGGGGGATAATCTGTAGAAAACTCTGAGCACCTACAAACTGAACCCATCCCTCTGATGGCACTGCTGCTTCTTCAGCACTGTCGGACTGCCTGGGCATTGGTACCAGCTGAGGGGCAGAGAGAGAGGATCCACTTGGGACTTCTGGCCAAGACAGACTCGGAAGATTCGAGTGTCACCGTACTGATGTAAAGCTACTGCTTACCTCTCTCCACATTGCGTCGCTCCACTGCTCTATAACCACTGGCTCAGGGTGGAACTCCTTGAGGACCATGTAGTCTTCAGAAAGCAGCTTCACGCTCAGCTGGTAGCGACACCCGCAGTCAAATCTGGCAGCGTACCTAAGAAGCACGGAGCAAGCAAGGAGCAGGGTTGTATAGTCCAGTTTTCGTTAGTGTTCAGAAACTGTCTCCTTCAAGGGGATCCCTGTCTGCAGAGGGATGGCAGTCATCCCTGTAGTGATGAAGTTCTAAAACTTCCAGCTCTCCTGCTCTTCAGAGGATTGCCACCTCCTTACAGCCCACTGGATATACTCAGATCTAGCTTACGCTTTGCTCAAGAGCTACAACTCCCAAAGGATAAAGAAGTAATTTTACAGTATGAAAGGTTTCAGAGGCCCAACTTATCTCTGGCCAATGCCAGAAGTCCTGGTTTTCAGTGCATAAGCTTACCAGTCCTTGACTACAATTTCAGGCCGTTTTTCATCCATCAACTGATTCCAGTATCCTTCTTCCCGCAGGGTGATGAGTTGAGACTTTAAGCACAGCCTGCAACAGCAATAGGAATATTCACATCTTCACAAAACACATCTCTTCCCTCTCAATGCCCACACCTTCCCTGACAGCTTTACTCTCACCAACCCAGACCTTGAAGGCCCACAAGGTTGACATGGCTGAGACTTGCCTTTTTCCGTAGGCCCAAACTAGGCGAGGAAGCGACCTGATTAGCTTCACCCCCAGATAAAAGGAATAATTACCTACAAGCTGGATTCAGAGGGGTCCCTGTGCCTGTCCGGCACGTATGGGTGAAACTACAGCTTAATGGCTGTAAAGCAGCTGATCCTCCTGTTTTATTGCACACTGTTAGCGTGAAAGACACACACTTACCGCTCTGGGTGGTGAGAAAGCTCTGACCCTGTCAAGGAAGTGCATCTGATTTGCTTGCCAAACTTTTACCTTTGCCCACCACCTTTGGTGGAAGAGAAGCTGGGATCCCATGTGGATTATCGTGACTATAGAAAAGTGACAGGGAATTCCTGGTAGGGAGAGAGAGGTTTAGTACATGCCGAGATGAACTCTCAGCAGTACACCTGTCTGGCTAACTAGTGTAAAAGGTGAGTTTAGCTCCTTCTTTCTCCCCTGCCTGAGCTAAGGTTCAGTGTCCTGCCTCACCCTTTCAACCGTCGTGCCTCTGCAGACAGGTCTCCCAGCTCCAGGTTACTGGAATCCAGTTCTTACCCATATGAAGTGACAAAGTATTTGTGTACTTCAGGGTCTGGCATGTCTCTTCCTTGAGCTCCAGGCAGATCCTCAATCTTCCATTTGTCTCCCTCATTATTATCAAGTCGCCAGTGCTCAAAGTTCTCTAAAAACAGATACCCAGGATGAGCGGTGGGACCTCACTTCAGTGTCCAGCAGTATCTCTGCTTTTGGTAAAGAACCAGCTGCAGAAGATACCAGGAACCTACTTGGAGGAGTTTTCAGATCTGCTGTATTTTTCCTACAGCAGGAAGTGACTCCTGTCTTTATGCTGCTGTTACTTTAAGCGTGGCTGTCAGCAGCTAGGACAACAGGTAACAACTGTCACTTTCAGAAACTCATTATCAGTAACAAAGTAGAACTACTGCAGTCTATCAGTCAAGTCTTTGATGACAAAAATTCCCCAGCTGCCCGAATGTTTCATCCCAATAGTTTCATTACTGCATTGTACTTGCTGGGCAGTTTCACTGTCAGCAATGCTGGGGCCTCAGTGACTCCAGAGCTTTTTCTGGTCACAGCCACAGAATTTACCAAACCTTCATCCAGCCACGCCAGTTTTACCGCATACGTTTGCTTGTGGATGTGACCCAGCAGAGATCTGTCGGTAGCTGGACAGTCCCACAGCATCAGCAGCAGATGAGCAATGCGGGGCACTGACTCATTCTGACTGTTGGAAACTCTTAGCCCTCTGCTATAAATAATGAAACCAACCTTCAGCACAGGGGTTTTTGATTAAGTTTCTCTTCAAGTTGCAGAGGACGTAGAAGATCTTCCAGTCAGAGACGCTTCTGTCCAAATCCTGAGCATAAAACCCATCGCGCTGGCACTTGCGTTTCCAGAGGGTGGTCAGATCCACCACGTACCGCCACTCACTGCAGCCCAGCCTGCAGGAGCGGAGCAGATCCCGGACGGGCAGCAGCGACAGCAGCTCCAACAGGACGTCTTCGGGGAGGTCGCAGATGGTTGTCATCACCGACCGGCGGCTTCCCTGGCGAGACGACGGAAAATCCCGGGGCACCGACAGCCCACACCTGGGGGAAGGAAGCACTGTTCCATGGTTTAGCAGC
>NW_010229510.1:0-1167 GCF_000690775.1 Eurypyga helias
CCGGCACAGCCCTCCCAATCCACCCCCTGACATTCCCAGACATTCCTCCGGTGCTCCGGGGACAGGGTCATGGGGTATGGCCCTGTGCTCTCACCACTGCAGGCTCCGTCCCTTCCTCCAGCAAAAATGTGCCCCTCCAGGAGACTGTGGGGACACGGGGAGGGGGGGAGGGCCCTGGCCGAGGTCTGGCGTCTCCAACCGAAATCAGTAAGTTCCACTAAGGAAATATTCTGCCTATTCCATGCTGATTCCCACTGGGGCTTGAACTCCAGGTCCCCAGTTTTGCTTGGTGAAAGGCCACTGGTGACAAGGACACCCACGGGAAGCTCCGTGCCCTGGTGCTCCTCTGCCTTTCCCGTTCCTCTCTGCCTTTCCCAGCCAGGTTGCTCCTGGTGCTTTCCCGGCTGCTCCTGCCGCTCATTCCCCTGACCCGGGTCCAGAAGTGTTTTTTCCCTTGGGATGGTCTGGGACCCCCAGAATCCATCCCATTTGGCTCCGGGCGGCTATCCTGGTGCAATCCAGGTCCGGCTCCCCCAGGCAGGGCAGCTTTGCCGGCTGGTGCCGCGGCAGGAGCCGCGGGGGGTGTGGTGTGGGGGTGCAGGGGTCCAGCCAGGAGCAGGCGGGGGGACGCAGGAGGGGGGGGATCTGGAACCCTTTAAAGCAGCTTAAACGAGATACTCGATTGCGCTGGAAATTAGGAGCCTGGTAATAAGATTGTGGCTTCGGGTAGCGGCGCGTCGGCGTTCCTGGGAGTTGAGAGCTCTTTGTTTGTGACGAGTACGGATCGTGCACATGGGAATGGCGAGCGGCTCCCTGTCTCCCGTGGGACACGGCACCCAGCTGGCCTCCGGGAAGGGAGGAGGGAGGAGGGGAGCGGAGCTGTGCCATGGGACTCGCTGCCACCGTCGCCACAGGGCTGTCAGGGAACGGGGGTTTTGGAGTAATCCGCAGGAAAGTGGGGCCACTGGAATTCCCTGTGAGGCTTTCGGCTCCGAGACAAAGGAAATGTGGAAACTAAGAAAAAATATAAAAATTTCAAATTGAAAAATCAAAGCAGCTGATTCAGCGATGTTGAAACATCTTGTGACAGCACCGGACACATTTTTTCCACACAACATTCTGGGAAAATATCCGCCTGATTTTACACACCCCACGTCCGTCTCGACG
>NW_010229511.1:0-3307 GCF_000690775.1 Eurypyga helias
GAATAAAGCACAGCGCACGCTCGCGTGACCTTCCTCTGCGCGGGAGGAAGAGAACAGCTTTAGCAGCGCAGCCACCGCAGGGCTCGCCACAGGCTTGCTCAGCGCAAACCTGCGTACCTGTTCTTTGATCTCGTCGTCCACGACCCATCAACACATCTGGCTTTACGTGACTGAGGAGAGGGTTTGCTTCTATCCACTTCTTTAACGCCTGGAAAGCAAAGCGGGCTGTTAAATCCCAGTCCATAGAATCACAGACTGGTTTGGGTTGGAAGGGACTTTAAAGACCATCCAGTTCCAACCCCCCTGCCATGGGCAGGGACACCTTCCACTAGACCAGGTTGCTCCAAGCCTCATCCAGCCTGGCCTTGGACACTTCCAGGGATGGGGCATCCACAGCTTCTCTGGGCAACCTGTTCCAGTGCCTCACCACACTCTCTGTGAAGAATTTCTTCCTGACATCTAATCTAAACCTCCCTGATTTCAGTTTATACCCATTACCCCTTGTCCTGTCACTACAGGCTCTTGTAAAAAGTCCCCCCCAGCACCCTTGTAGCCCCTTCAGGCACTGGAAGGTGCTATAACGTCTCCCCGGAGCCTCCTCTTCTCCAGGCTGAACAAGCCCAACTCTCTCAGCCTGTCCCCATGGCAGAGGTGCTCCAGCCCTCTGAGCATCTTCGTAGCCTCCTCTGGACTCGCTCCAAGGGGTCAATATCCTTCTGATATTGAGGGCTCCACAGCTGGACGCAGCACTCCAGGTGGGGTCTCACCAGAGCAGAGTACAGGGGCAGAATCCCCTCCCTCGCCCTGCTGGCCACACTTGGTCCAGATGAAACACCAGTTTGGGATAAATCCTGGCCGTGCTTGCCTAGACAATTAATACTTCCAAGGACCAAAATTCGGACGAGAAGGTGGAGCTTGTGCGTCAGGAAGGAACATCTGTTAACAGGTGAGAGAGCAAGGGCCGCAGCCATGCCGCCACTGGTTCCCACTTTTCCCACCCCTGCAGCACACAGGCTGGCTGTAGAGCAAGCAGCCCCTCATTGCCCAGGAGCACACCCTTCTGTAAGCCAACAGGTCACTAATAACACACCTCCGAGACCCAGAAGGAATGAGTTGCTGTTTACAAACTGCATTCAGTGGAAGCAGCACCCTCAACCTGCTCTTAGACAGGAACAAGTCCAGCCAAGCAGCAGCAGCCTTTTACATCTATAATGGGCAATGGCCAGCAGATGCTCGGTGTCGTTAGCTTGGACTTCCACCTGCCTTCAGCTTTTTCCAGCCTGCATTTCATCCAGCGTGTCTGTACCCAAGGACCAAATGGGGTTTGGGACTCCCGGCTGATCCCTCTGTTTACAGTAGCCAGACGCTATGATCCTTTGCGTATAACGTGTAAGAGCTACTGAAGCTAATGATTAGCAGCACACCTAACTTCAGGATGAACTTGTGCTGGAAACACGGTATTGGGAGGGAGAAAAAAGACCATCAGCCTAGGCAGTTGATCCTAGCCAAGTATGGAATAGACGAGTGCATCAGAATGGGCCAGAGAACATCTGCTCCACAAAGACTTCCCTTTCTGTTGTTCAAGAACTCATGCTAGTGCACAGACCTCCTTCGGGCCCACTGGAACCCTCCAGGAAACCTGCCAACGCCTCCTGATGCCCAGCGGGTAACGACCGCAGGGCTGCTGCAACACTGCCACATTACAGCCCAAGACCTTCTCACGGACCTCGTTAACGATGGGTTCAGACCTGAAGTGAAAGTCTGACGGCCTAACGGTCAGCTGCGAGATGTAGCAAGAAGAGGCGAATGATGGACACCCCCCCGTACTGCTGCTTTTGGAAAAAGAAAAGGCGCATCTCCTCCTGTCCCGGAGCTCAGGGACATACAGAAATGTAAGTATTCCCTTAGGATAATCAAACGCACGCACGTTTTTCTACTTCCAGACTAAAATGGGAAGGGTGATAGATGAGGCATTGTATTTTCTCACGTCCCGTTTTAGGAGCTTTAAGAAGAAACATCTTACAGCTACTAAGGCTCGTGTCTTAGCGAAGAGAAGCGTGTGAGTCTCTGGGTTGTAGCGGTACGCTTCGTCCAGGATGCAAGCAAGCTCCTCCAGCTTGGGGTTCTCATTTGATTCATCTTTTGAAAGGGCAGTCAGTTCTGCTTCTTTCCCTGGAAGAAAACAGCACAGTCTGCAATTAATTACCTTCTTCCGTGCAGAAAACAGAATTCTCACCGAGCCTACTTTCAGATACCACCCACGTTCTCTTCAGCATCTGTTTGCAACCTCTGTACCTTTCTTTCAGATGCAAGCAAAGAAAGTTTTTGGTTAAATGCAACGAAATGCCCAGAAAAAGAATTCTGAACCCCTCACATTTTGCAGCAACCTCTGTGACATACTGTGCCTTGAAAGACAGCCACAAAACAAACCTGGTTCTCGCAAAGCGTGGGGTCGTTTCCTCCTGGGACACGACCGACACGAGAAGACAGCCCAGTGATCTAAAACCGCAGTCGGCGCTGCGGCACAGCAGATCCCGGGCGGGTTTACAGCGCACTGCTACTAAATCAGAAGGTGGAAAGCGGTGCAACCTCTGTCACTCAGAAGGGTACAAGGGCAGCCTCCCAGAAGTTTGGGATTCATCCAGAGCGCTGGGCAGGAGGAGGCTAGGCAGTGCACTGAGCAGTGGATGCCTTACCTAGTGCTGCCAGCATCCTGATTGTGGACCATCCCCCTACTTGTGGGTAACCCCTTAAGGACACCGCTGCCAATCACTGAGGTTGGAAAAGACCCATCAGACCATCCCATCCAGCCATCACCCCAACACTACCGTACCCACCAGACCGTGCCCTCAAGCGCAACATCTACACGCGCCTTGAACCCCTAGCCCCCCCCCCCCCCCGGCCAGCCTCTTCCAGCGCCTGACCAGGCAGATAAGAACCTTCTACAGCATCTAGCTGCAACTGCTACTGCGCCCTCAGCTCTGGCACTAGATGGCAGGAGTTGGGGAAAGTGAGTGTCCCCCTGCCCACCCAAAAACTACATCTGCACCCACAGGGAGGATCTTGTGACAGGTGCAGGGTTTCTGGGAAAACAACCGCGCTGACTCTGAAGGAAGCACGTGGATCATGCTACTGGATCCCTCTTCTCCCCTGCACTGTCACAGGTACTGTGTGAAATACCTTGAAATTTGGCTGTCAGTTGCTTCTCTAACTCTGTGTAGGGGCCATTTTTCACATTTGTGAAAAACTCCGTTAGGTAGGCCAAAGCATCTTCGAGGCGTGCGTCTTCACTGATGATGAGAGCGTC
>NW_010229511.1:3337-7738 GCF_000690775.1 Eurypyga helias
AGACACACACGTTTCAGCCTCCTTTTCCCTGGGACAAGGGCTGAACGCAAACTGCACTCAGCTAGATTCTGTATCACAAACTTCATAGAATCACAGAATCACAGAACGGTTTGGGTTGGAAGGGACCTTAAAGCCCATCCAGTTCCAACCCCCCTGCCCTGGGCAGGGACACCTTCCACTAGACCAGGTTGCTCCAAGCCTCATCCAGCCTGGCCTTGAAGACATCCAGGGATGGGGCATCCACAGCTTCTCTGGGCAACCTGTCCCAGTGCCTCCCCACTCTCTCTGTGAAGAATTCCTTCCTGATATCTAACCTAAACCTCCCTGATTTCAATTTGTACCCGTTAACCCTTGTCCTATCACTACAGGCCCTTGTAAAAAGTCCTCTCCCAGCACCCTTGTAGCCCCTTCAGATACTGGAAGGCTGCAATGAGGTCTCCTCGGAGCCTCCTCTTGTTCCGAGCTTGCATTGCTCTGCTGTCTGCACAACAAGGCAAGCACCACGAAGTCTCCTCTGCGCTGCACTGCTCTTAGCACCGTCAGACACAGCTCCTCGGCACTGTGCCTTAGCCTCGTGCCAAATAAGATTCCAAGGTTCAGAACCTGCTCCTGGCCAACCTGGCTGTGTCGGAAGGAACAGGATGGCTCGCCCGCTGCGTGGGAGGAAAAGGATATACACGTACCCGCAGGTGTTCGGTGCAAATGAAAAGGTCTCTACAGATGCTGCTCTCCTTCTCCTTGTCTGCCAGTTGCAGCAGTCTGCATTTCTTCTGAGTGGCAACGATCCAGTGCTCATATTTCTGCGTTCCGAAATCTTTCTTGTTGATTTGAGAGACAGTGTCTAGGAAAGAAAGAGGAAACATCTGGTCGTCTTGACTAACCCGTAACCAGAACAGTTAGCTGGAAGAGAACACATCAGCCCATCTGCTAGGTCTAAAAAGCCTCTGCCGAGCGTGGTGTGATACTGTCACAGGAGCTGGAAGGCACTGTGGAGCTCCAACCTCCTGCTCAAAGCAGGGTCACCTAGAGCCGGGTGCTCACGAGCACGTCCAGATGCATTTTAAGTTCCAAGGATGGAGACTCCACAACTTCTCGGGGCAACCCGTTCTTGTTTGACCACCCTTCCAGCAAAGTTCTTCCTTTTGTTTAACCATTTCTGCCCTCCCTCTGGGAACCATCTGAGAAGAGCCTGGCTCCTTCTTCTTCACGCCCTGGGTTTCACCATATACACAGATGTTAGCCTAAAATTAACCTGGCAGGATTCCGCCGAGGATCTGCGTATGTACACACATCTGCAGAGCCTGTACCAATAGAATTAGAGCTCAGCTATCCCACGGGAAGCCTGCAGTATTCCAGACACCGCATACGCACTGCTCCTTGGATTACCAGCTCTACTCAGCACTTCAGTACTGATTTGCTAAGTGGTCAATGGTACTTAAAGGCGTGTTATCCAGGGGCTTGTTCTGCAGGCAGAACGGTCAGTACCTGCTCCTCACACTCACACTCTGAGCCCTTCACAAACTTTGGTTATCGGAGGGTCCACAGAAGGGAAGCCAGTGGCATTCCGGCAAGAGTACAAATTGAATATTACGGGTACAAATTGAAATCAGGGAGGTTTAGATTACATATCAGGAAGAAATTCTTCCCGCAGAGGGTGGTGAGGCACTGGGACAGGTTGCCCAGAGAAGCTGTGGATGCCCCACCCCTGGAAGTGTCCAAGGCCAGGCTGGATGAGGCTTGGAGCAACCTGGTCTAGTGGAAGGTGTCCCTGCCCATGGCAGGGGGTTGGAACTGGATGATCTTTAAGGTCCCTTCCAACCCAAATCATCCTGTGATTCTGTGATTCTAAGAGGAACCGTGGTGCAGAAATAACCTTCAGAAGTGTTTGCTTAGTGTAGTGAAATTCCCACTGTATTGCTCCTTGTTGGCTTTTTTGTAGGGGTTTTGGTTTGGTTGTGTTTCATTTGGGGGTGGTGGTTGGTTGGGTTTGGTGTGTTTGTTTGTTTGTTTGGGGGGGTGTTTGGGTCTTTTTTATTCTCCCTTCCTGCCCCAGAATATAGTTCACTCTCCAATATCTGGAAAGTGGGAGGAAAAAAACCCCAAAACCTAGAAAGTATAGAGCTGAGGTAAACAGGCTTAAGGCACCCCAGTCAGCTTGAAAAGCACAGAGCAAGCCCTGACAAAATCCTTCAGTTTGGAGCTGGATAGACCAAGGCTGGTCCGGAGCACAGCTATCCGTGGATCTCTGCTCTGTAAGCCCTGCAGCTCTCCAGTGTGTTGGGGAAAGGCCCTTGCTGGACACCACCTAGGAACCTTGCAAAAGGGAAATATTTCTGCGGGGCTGAAGAACTGGGTCTGCATTCTCCCTTCTCACAGCCATGCCTCTCCCTCTCTTCAAACCTTCGCACCACTGCAGCTCCCGAGGCTGGAACCCCACAGGCAAGTGTTCCCTTCCTTAGGTAGCCATACCCTCACTCGGTAGTGTTCCTGTTCCACAGATCCTCCTCTGCGAAATGACCTTAAATGCTCTTCAGAAAATGGTAAACAGTGAGAATAGGGGTACCCAGGGGCATAAGGAGGACAGAATGCCGGGCAGGGAAGGTGGCCAGGGCATCCCTAGGGATACCTCTGAGCGCAACTCGGATAGTTGCTCTGGCCCATGCAAAGTGTCAGAGCAGCAAGAGTGAAAGTGGACTTTGGCAGACAGGAAGAAATCACAACATTCGGAGTAACGCCATCGCTGAGACCCTTCTTGTTTTCCTCTGCAGGGACAGATTTGGGTATGAAGCGTTCAGAGGGATACCTGAGTAAGAACATACAGGCATCCCCTATGACATGTTGAAGGCAAGCCCTTTGGCCATTTCACTGCAGAGTCTTGGAACGCTCGGAGTGGTTTGGCAGAAGCACACCATCCTCCGCTGCAGGAAACGGCTTGAAATCCAAGCGAAACATTCATGATTATCAAACTAACCGTGTGTAACAGGAAAACGGTTCACTCTGCTACCTGCAATCTCTTATTTAGGAAATACTGGTTAAGGCAAGTAAAAAGGAAGGAGAAAGAAAGTGGAAAAGGAGTGACCGAGCAGCCGAGGGTTCACGCGGATGCAGTCAAGGAATGAATCCCGGTTACAGGCGTATTGCAGTGTCTTACCCAGTGAGTACATCTTCCTCATCAACGCCTCTGTCTCGGACATGAGGCCTGAGATAATGTCTGCGAAGTGATTCTGAGCTCGCATTTTAACCCATCTGACATCTAGAGACAAAAAATGGAAGTCAGTGGCCGGAGGAAGTGAAACATTTCCCCGGGCAGCGCAGAACCAGTTCCGGTCTGGAAAAAGCTCTGCGCAACCGTAGCGATGTGTGTGGTTAAGGGGCATTACAGTTGTGCAGAACGGAACGGTCCCCAGTCTCCACTGGCAGAACTGCGCTGGCTTTTCTGCCTTGCTGGATGAAAAGCAGAGACTGTGGAGCTCAGCGAAGAGCAAACTTGCCCAGATGGGCGCTACCTTCCGGCGGGGCGACAGGGACCGCGCTGGAACTCCCCTCAGGCCAGCCAGAAGCGACGCTTAAGGGGCATTACAGTTGTGCAGAACGGAACGGTCCCCAGTCTCCACTGGCAGAACTGCGCTGGCTTTTCTGCCTTGCTGGATGAAAAGCAGAGACTGTGGAGCTCAGCGAAGAGCAAACTTGCCCAGATGGGCGCTACCTTCCGGCGGGGCGACAGGGACCGCGCTGGAACTCCCCTCAGGCCAGCCAGAAGCGACGCTCCAGCTGAGTTTTAAGGTTTTACCTTCTCCTGGACAAAGGAGAATTGGATAGCTGCCTCATGGAAAGACGAGAAGGAAGCACGCTTACGGGTTTCTGGCTTGTTTCCGAATCTCTGCAGATCCTGTTTGTTCTCCCTGACAGTGGATATGGCCTGTATGTCAAGGTAGGAGCAGAGGGTACAGATGTGCTCTATCGTCTCCCTGGTGCTCTTGGCATTACCGACTCCAACGGAAGCAGTTAAACCTACAATCTGAGCACACACACATGAACAACACCGGTTGCTCCTTTGTCACAAACACAAGAAAACAGGAGACGCTGCTGCCAGTCGCCGAGGTGTCGCCGTCTTCATAAACAAAACAGATGACGTGAACGTGAGTACAGCGACCAAATCGTGAGAGCCAAACCTCGTCACCCCTTGCGCCGTCTCCAAGGCGCTCAAGCTTACCGTATTCACACGGAAAACAAATGATCCACCCACTTAAAACCATAAACAGCTGTGTTTGCCAGTGCTCGCCATACACAGAAACAGCAGCTCTGCCCCCAGAATGGCCCTCCGCGTTCATTCAGGGGAGATGTCTTCTCAGCGGCACCGAAACCTCCCGTCAGCGGGGGCAGTGAATCATAGAATCATAG
>NW_010229512.1:0-2239 GCF_000690775.1 Eurypyga helias
CACCTACGCGGGGGCATGCTCCAGGGCGGGGGGGACTCAGAGGTACTCTGGGTATGAGCCTTGAGTAGGCTGGAAGTACTCCAGGTGTAGGCCCTAAATGCGCCGGTCCCTATTTCCTAGACACACCGGAGATATTCCGGGTGTACTCCTTGGATACTCTGAGCACACTGAGACACCCCGGAGATACTCTGGACATACTCCTCACAACTCCAGGTTTACTCTCTAGATACACTGGAGACATCCCAAGTATACTCCTCACACACTCCGGGTATACTCCTTAGACACCCCGGAGATACTCCGGGCACACTCCTTAGGCAGCCCGGAGATACTCCGGGCACACTCCTTAGACACCCCGGAGATACTCCGGGCATACTCCTTAGGCACCCCGGAGATACTCCGGGAATACTCCTTAGACACCCCGGAGATACTCCGGGCACACTCCTTAGACACCCCGGAGATACTCCGGGCATACTCCTTAGACACCCCGGAGATACTCCGGGCATACTCCTTAGACACCCCGGAGATACTCCGGGCATACTCCTTAGGCACCCCGGAGATACTCCGGGCATACTCCTTAGACACCCCGGAGATACTCCGGGCATACTCCTTAGGCACCCCGGAGATACTCCGGGCACACTCCTTAGACACCCCGGAGATACTCCGGGCACACTCCTTAGACACCCCGGAGATACTCCGGGCATACTCCTTAGGCACCCCGGAGATACTCCGGGCACACTCCTTAGACACCCCGGAGATACTCCGGGCATACTCCTTAGGCACCCCGGAGATACTCCGGGCACACTCCTTAGACACCCCGGAGATACTCCGGGCATACTCCTTAGGCACCCCGGAGATACTCCGGGCACACTCCTTAGACACCCCGGAGATACTCCGGGCACACTCCTTAGACACCCCGGAGATACTCCGGGCACACTCCTTAGACACCCCGGAGATACTCCGGGCACACTCCTTAGACACCCCGGAGATACTCCAGGCATACTCCTTAGGCACGCCGGAGATACTCCTTAGACACACTGGACATACTCTGGGTATATTCCTCACATATGGCAGTCATACTCCTTATATACATCAGAGATACTCTGAGAATACTCCGTACATAATCCAGGTTTACTCTCTAGACACCCCGGAGATACTCCAGGTCCACTCCTCAGACACTCCGGGAATACTCCTTAGACACACCAGAGATACTCTGGGCATACTCCTTGGATACTCTAGGTACGCTCCTCCTACACATCTGAGATACTCTGTGTATATCCCTTACATACTCCATGTTTACTCTCTAGACACCCTGGAGATACTCTGGGAGTACTCCTAGATCACTCTGGGAATACTCCTTAGACACACCAGAGATACTCCAGGAACACTCCTAGATCACTCCGGAAATACTTCTTAGACACACCAGAGATACTCCAGGAACACTCCTAGATCACTCTGGGAATACTCCTTAGACACACCAGAGATACTCCGGCTATACTCCTAGAACACTCTGGGAATACTCCTCAGACACCCCGGAGATACTCTGGGTACACCTCCAAGCACTCCAGAGATACTCCAGAGATACACCTTAGCCACACTAAAGACACTCCAGGCATACTCCTTGGATACACCAGAGATCTCCGGATACACACTACAGCTGCGGAGAGATACTCTGGGCATCCTCTCTGCTCACTCCTGCCCGGGAATACGAGGCTGCAGCTACACCACTGCTACTCCGAGGATACTCCTTCCCCAGCAATCGATGGGCCTAAGTCACCGATCCTCATCGCTCACTCCAGCGACAGCGCTGGCCGAGACATGAAAGGCTCCAGGGATACTCTGGGCTTGCTCCGTGCGTTCCTTGGGAGTACTTCAGGCTTACTCAGCAGATACACCAGAGATACTCTGGGAAGCCCTTGCCCCGGGGATACTCCGGGCAAAGCTGTTACATGCAAGCAGGGCCACCCCCTCCGTACAGCAGCATCGCTCCGGGTTTACTCATGACATGCACCGGGGATACTCAAGATATACTCCGCATTCCGTACTCCGGAGGGACACGGGGACATACTAGTGACACACTCCCGGCTTCCGCGACAGATACTCAGCAGATACACCTTAGCGCAAAGCGACAGCGGCACCCGCCTTGCTCCTCGCGCACCCCAGAGCCCCTTAGCCGCCCTAAAGCCACGCCCCCGCCTTACTCCGAGGTTACTCCGGCTTTACTCACACCCCAAAAAACCCC
>NW_010229513.1:0-55709 GCF_000690775.1 Eurypyga helias
GCAGCCTTCCAGTACCTGAAGGTGGATACAGGGAAGCTGATGGGGGGACTTTTTACAAGGGCCTGTAGTGACAGGACAAGGGGGAATGGGTTAAAATTGAAAGCGGGGAGGTTTAGATTGGATGTAAGGAAGAAATTCTTCACAGAGAAGATGGTGAGGCCCTGGAACAGGTTGCCCAGAGAAGCTGTGGATGCTCCATCCCTGGAAGTGTTCAAGGCCAGGCTGGATGAGGCTTTGAGCAACCTGGTCTAGTGGAAGGGGTTCCTGCCTGTGTCAGGGGGCTGGGAACTAGATGGTATTTATTCCAACTCAAACCATTCTCTGAGTCTATGAACTTTACATATTAACATAATGCTCTTCTTGGAGATGGGAGCACTTTTTTTAAAAAAAAATATAAAATTTCTGGGATGTTGATTTTCAGATTTGATTTTGTTCACTGGGGCTAAAAATCTATTAAAACTCCCCTTCCTGCTCTACCTTCTAAGTCTGCTTTGGCATGTTCCTATCATATAAACTGTCCACCAAATACGGAGAGGCTGGAGAAATACATGTCCTTTTTTCCCCCCCAAACCCTACATCAAGCATCAGGAGTCATTTTACAACCTACAGACCTGGATACCACCTATGGACTACTGTCAATATAACTCAATAACAGCTACCCCTAATGCTTTTCATTCATTGATCAAGATCTATGGTAAAAACTTCACAGGTAGTACAGTGCACTGACACAAATCACTCAGTCTCTTGCAAATCTTTTAGCAAGGTTTTAACAAAAGCTTTTAATCTCCAAATACATTCCATTGATTTAGTCCAAGTCCTCAAAAATGTGTTAGCTAAGGTCAGCTCCTTAAAGTGGATTTTTTTTCCCACTTGTATAATTATCAGTTGAGATAATCCTGAGGTCTGTTCCACTCATAGGAGCAGGATAGAGCTCAGATCATGGCTCAGAATGGATTTTTAGAACCTATGTAGGTAATTTCTCTTGGAGCTGACTTCCTAGAAACTCTGAAAGACAGTTCTAATCAGTCTTTCACAAGTAGAGGGGGACAAAGAAACATTTCAAAGAACAATTTTTTTTTACACCTGCAAAGGCAGAAGTTGTGTGTTGCCTTCCCTTAATCATGATCTTTTTCTTTCAATGTTAGTATTCTTTTTTCTGTCCAAACTCATTTTATAAAACAGTTTTTCATTCACGGAGGCCAATTTTTACTTCAACTGCCACTTCTCTGTATTAAACTCTCAGCATGGCTAAACAATACAGGAACGGGGCCTTCCAACAAATTTTACTCAAGAACTTTCAAAGATACTGGGGTTTTCTGCATCACTCGGGTAGGCTTGCCCCTTGACACAGACCCCTTTATATAAAGGGAAGAATCCTGAAATTGCCTTTATACTATTTCCCTATGGGAATCGTATGGGAAAAGCTCACTTATAATCAGTTAGAACACTTGAACTCCTCTCTACCTCCATAATAAATCATGTCTATTATGCTGCCTAATTGTGAGGAAAGAATAACACCTTTTTTTAAAAGGAAGGCTTATAAAGGTCTGAATTTTTTAAAGTCAAAATATAAACTTAATAAAAATACAAACTGTAATGACAACTACGAAAATAATAATAAAATCTATTAATCCAAATGGAAAAAGAAGTATCTTACATTGATTTTGGTATTGCCTGAAAGCCCTGTTTGTCCCTTAAAAATGAACAGATTCAGTGAATTTTTCAGTAGATGGGGAGTAATTACTGCAAAGCTGTCAAACACTTGACCCTACTTTGATAACCCTAAATGAGATTTTCAGATTAAATGTATCAGAATGAAGCTGGTATTGCTGAACATACTGCTGTTCTGGAAGGTTCTATAACCTAGCAGAGTCAAAAGACTAAAAAGATGTCATATTTTTATTTACTGTTGCTGCAAATCATTGTAAAGCACTGAAGTCTACCAAAAGGAAAATTAAAAAAATCTGAGAAATGTGTATTTTGGGTAAAAACTGTGACACTTGCACCAACAGTTAACACCCTTCCCAGAAGTAAACTCTTTCCTTCGTAGGTAATGAAGTTCACTGTGATACAGGCTGATCTGGTTTTGGAGCCAGAGCTGAACAGCACCATTTTTATCATCTCCCACTGACACTGGAGTAATTGAAAACACTTGCACGAGGTGCTCAGCAACTTGCAAAAATCAAATCCAAACACCAGGAAGCTCCAGTGCTGCTCGAATCCTGCTCGCAGTGGAATGAAACCATCAGGGTCACCGCAGCACTTGGGCGGGAGCCAAGGTAAGTCGAGTAAGATGCGAGTGCTACCACAGGAGGACTCGATACTGGGGGCTTACACATTCTTGTCAGCAACAACTCAAAACAGCGCGTGGCAACCTGACGGGACGAGATGCTGCAAAGGTGAATTAAAACGTGCAGAACTGGGCAGGCTAGAGAAGTCAGGAGTTAAGGTGGGCAGTTCACTTACTCCCATGATAACAGAAAAGGAGGGTTAGTTAAAACTCAACTACCACAACGGAAGCTCAGCGGTCAGAAATCAATAGATAAAATGACATTCTCATGCCAAGCAGGTAGCCTCATAGAAGTGTCCCTATATCATAATGATTAGTAAGATGTTGCCAAATTCTCCAGTTAAAAATGACCGTTTCTCCATGTATGCCCGTGAACTCACTGAGAAAACTCCAGATCATGATCATTTGGCTCTCCCGGTAACATCCCAACTGGAGGGGAGCATCACCCTCACTTAGCCTGATCTGGTGCTGGAGAACTGGAGAAGCACTTCAGCACAGCACATGCCTCGGCATACCAGACTGCCAGGAGAATGGGAGCTGCCTAAGAGCTGGCACAGTTTATGGGGTTACTGCCCCTGCACCATCTACAGGCTGTTCCCCCACCCTCCCAGGGCTATGGCTGCTTAGCTCTTATGGGTCAGAGCGTAACTTCAACAACGCCAATGCTTTCCTCATTCAGAATATGGGAGAGCACAGGTGATGAGGATTAAGAGAAAATAAAATTTGAGTATCTTCAGCATAGCGGAGGAAAACCACACCGCAGTATCATGATTTAATGGCAGAAACATGAACACAAAAGGCATAAAGTTTAAAGCAAACTGACAGAAAATAACCCAAACCCCTGAACACTAACCCTCCTGTCCCCCAGCCCACACGACTGACGTAGGAGCGGAGGAGGGAAGCTACTCAGAGTAATATTGGCAGTGATGAGCAGACGAGAGCTAATGGAAGAAACAGAACAGTTCAATTAGCCATGACATCAGGCTATCAAAAACAATCTGGCCATTATCACACTAAAAATCCATTCAAGTATACAAAACAAAAATAGAGATGAGAACAGAAAGCTCAAGACTCACTTTACCAATGGATTAATGACTATCATTAGCTGGTAACAGTCTAAAAAACAACCTGTGCAAGCTAAGCATTATTATCCATATTAATTGGTTTATTACTGAGAATGCTGCTTTTCTGCCAGAATCTGGTACTAAACCAGATAGACATGTTCTGCTGATTTCCTTTCCAAGAGTTGATGCAGTGGTTGACTTGTCTTCTTAAGCCTTTGGCTATCACAGCAAGTTAGAAATTGGAAAATAACTCTTCAGAATTTTTACCCATTAAAGGAAAAAAAGTATTTTCCAGAGCAGGCAAACACCACAACAGCCACAGAATGAAGTCTGAAAGTTTATTTTGTATGAGCATCTTAAAAAGCTCTTAACATGTCAAAGAATAACTTAATGATCCATTCACCGTGGATTATAAACATACATAAAGGCCCTTACATTTAAATAAATGGAGGGATAACATTATCTAATGGATGGGAATTAGAAACATTCTGATTTCAAATTAAAAAAACCACCAGCAAAAAAACCAGACCAATACCTAGTTAACAGTAAAATTTACCAAGTGAAACCAAGTTTGTAATTTAGCTTCAAACCAATATTGGATCTTTTTCTAAAATCTATGCTCTACTTCAGACCACGAGTTACAGAGTTTGGGTATACTCACTTTGGCTGCAAAACAGCACAACTCCTTTGCAGAAGTGGTGAGGGAGCTGCTTGCCTGTGTTACACCTTAAGTAAGGCTAGGTAACCATAAGTATCCATCCTGAACTACCAAAAGCTTTGTAAACCTTGACACAGACCTCGATCAAGGACCTGTGCACAGCTTTTAATTGTGAATCTCTCCCTACAGCCATGTGAGAGAGCTACTCCAAGAGATGAGTAGGAAGCCACTGTTGTGCAGTTGGGAAGAACCTCCTTCCATTAGCTACTGATAGCGAGTTAATCTTTCCAAGTCCCCATCACCTCATCTCCATGCAACACAATAAACCTCCTGATCACCTCTCCAGTCAACTCCACTCACCTCCTCTTGCTGGTTTACTCCACTTCACTGATACTGCACTGATTCTTGATGCAGAAAGAAGGGCTTAATTTGGCTAGTCTGAACTATCTCCTTGAGAAGCATCTCTCTCCTCCACTGATTAATGAGGGAAGCAGTTCAGCCTTCCCTGGGGAGTCTAATCCCTAGTTTCTGTGAACACCTTCTCAGTGTCAACTACCAGACACTGATGAAGGAGATACCACTGGCCAGATTAGCAATTTTTTGTATGACAGTTCATTTTACCCTCCACACTAGCAAGTTTGGTGGGTTTTGGTTCCTCCCCCCTGTTTTTATTAAAAAACTCCAAGCCAATTTGCCAGGGGCATTCCACAGAAGAGGTTAAGGTCCGAAAGAGAAACCCAACCCTCCCAAATAATTTTTCAGGTAAAGTATACATAAGAGAAGCAGTGACTGACACCACTTAAAAGTTTTCAGTTGGCCTGTAAACGATACATTGCTTGAATACAGCTTATCCCATGAGGCCATGAGTAAAAACTACATTCCTTCTATCAGATACTTAGGAAAAAGTACCTGTATAACTGTAAAAGACAAAGCTACGTGTTTGCGCTTTGGGCAAATTTCAGAGAGCTTCCTCTAGCACAGAGGACACACAGTAAGAGTTTTCCTTCCAAATGCTAAATTACAGACCGTAGAAGATGTATAACATCAATAGTACAGTTGTCTTCACATGGTGGTTCTCTGTTGTCATCACAAGAGCTTAATTTACCAGGTAAACAAAAGATACGTTTTGATGTAAAAAACCTGGCCTTTTAAGAAACCTGAAGAAGAGTTGCTTCGGGGGGGGGGGGGGGGGGGGTGTGGTTTAACTTTTTTTTTTTTTTTTTAATTGAAAACTTGGGAATAGTCAAGACAATCAGCATGAAGAATCATAAAGATTTCGCTCTCTGCATGTATAATTTATTTCCACTTTGGAATAAAGTGCTTTCAAATATTCTGGCTATTTCGCCACCGTTCTTCTTGGTTTTGCAATTCTTAGTCAAGGAAACAAACATCACTAAGAAACTAGTAACTACATGTGGGAATAAACAGCTGAATCAGAATGTACTTTTCCCATTCCTCTATCATCATCGTCCAGGAACTGACGAAAGAGCCCAAAACTGGTTTCTCTGTTGGGATAATCATCACCTCTGCATTCATAAGATACTATCTCATGGTCTTCTTTAAAAATGAAAAAAACACCATTAAATAATTAAAAACAGGACATGTAGGACCCTGATGAGAGAAGGGGGAAGTGTGTAAAGAAGGACTAGTTTGTAATTTTGGTATAAAGGTTAAGCTGACTCTGGGAAATTCTGAGTTTCTCCTCACAGACACCAGTGAAAACGGGGGCACCCCTCTTAGAGTGTGAGAGATGCCAGTTCAGAGAAAGAAGCAACTAACTTCACGTTCGCTGGAGAAAAGCTCTGTTGATATTTCAAAGTTTCTGTTTCATTTGCTTACAGGCAAAACTGCAACACAAGAAAGCATCTAAACCTCTACTTCCTACCCATCAAACAAAACTGGGGAATGCTCTCCAACTAGGCTGCGGAGACACAGCAGGGGAAGGCAACACCACATTACAACAAGCAACCCCAACCATGCTCTGGGATGACTTGCCCACTGCTTCACTCACTTTTCTCAGCAATAACCCATGAGGTTGAGTTTTCAGGTATGGCTGCTAGCCTGACATGCACACCTCTGTACTTCTGTATTGCCTTCGTAAAATCAGGGGCATTCTCCTTGTTAATTCATGCCATTGTAGGTTTCCTCTGGCTCCTCAGTAGCGCATTTCTTATCTAGAAACCCACCACTATCACTTCGAAAAGCCAAGAAGACAAAGTCAACACCAAACAACTCACCACCTTCAATGGCAGCAAACTTACTGCCCAAATAACAAGCTCTTCCAGGAAATACCTTGGTCTTCAAGTCATGACTTGCATGGTACAAACAGCTTCTGCAGTGCTAAAAATCATGCATTTTATTGCAAGGTCATAGCAGAATCTGAAAAGAATAATTTGATTTCTCTTCCTAATGTTAATGGGATTATTTATATATTTAACAGTTAAACAGCTTTTCTTTAGGTCTTTCCTAAGTTTAAGGCTATCTGTTTTCACTTAAGGCGCAGTCTTCTGCCAATATTTTTTGGTACATTTGCAACTGCTGAACAATGAAATGAAAATGTAATTGCTAATGTGGCTTAAGCCTAGAATAAACACATGATTAATAATATTTTATTTAGGTTTAGCCATATTTTTTTTAACCTTTATAAGAATCTTGAATCATGGCATATTAATGAATTTTACTAGATTTCACAAGTTGTAGATGATGTCTTTTATCAAACTAACTCCAAATTTATTGCTGACAATCCTTTGCAATTTACACTCTAATGAGAAATAAACATAATTCTAACAGGCACTGCTTTTTGTACGTTTTAGCTTAATCCACTACAACATATTTTATTTGGCTCTTAAGTATTGAGCTTCCCGTCTAGAACCCCTCAGCAGAAGACCACACTAGCAACCAATTTCTGTAAAGAATTCAAGGGGACCTCTTGTTCTACTTTTACCCTTTCAGGACTTGATTATCCTCATATGTTATAAATTGCATCTGGAACGAGGCAACAGTGTATCCATTTTCAGGTCCTTTTGCATTTGTTGATATGATCCTCCACTTACCCAAAAGCATGGCAGGGCTCTCCCCACAGTCCAGGGAATCAGGCTGGCTAAACCAAAACCAATTAAAAACGCAAATAAAGAAACCCTAAGTATTAATATTTAAAGATTCCCAGGCTATCTCGAAGGAAAATAAGGAGAAACAACTTTAAGTGACAAGTTATACATTCCTCACGTGAACTCCCTCAGATAGCCCACGTGGGAAAGCAACACAGGAGAGGGAAGAGCACAGCCTCGGGCTGCCTCTCACCTCCCCGTTCTCATTCCTCAAGAGCATCTCACAACCACGTACCAACCCCTCAGCTCCCTGGTAGTTCTAAACAGCCTTCGTGCAATTTCAAGGGTAAATCTGAGAAACAGCAGATCAAACCATGCTACTTTTATCCACTATGTTAGCTGTACTGTTTTTTCATTTCTCAGCATCTTTACCATGGGCCAAGGCCTCACAATAAGTGGCATTCTGCTTTGCAAACGAGACAAGATGAACACTTGCAAAAAGGCACTCAAAAAAGAGCTGAAAACAGGGTATAGGTTTCTGCACCCAGCCTTACATTTTTCTACATTGCCTTTCAGAAAGAGAATTGCAACATTACATGCCTCTGTAAACTATTCTTGCACTGTAACTCTATCTTTCCACAAGGTTAAATCGTGGCTTTTACTAATGCCTCCCAGCTGACAGACCTGCTATTTTTTTCATAAAGAAGCAGCCAAACTAATGAAGTTTTTAACAACGTCAGGTCCCTGCAGATGCGGTGCCACTGTAACAAGGGGCTGTTCCCTCGGAAAGCATCAGGCCACAAGAAATCTCCCTCGGGAAAGGATAACATCCAGTATGCCATGGCTGTACCACCAGTCACTTGTGTGTTATCAGAGTTCAAGGCAGACATTTGCACCATCCCCAGCATCGTACATGGGTGTGGAAATTCAGAATGAGCAACACTAACCACAGAGTTGCCAGTATCTTGTTTTACCACAATTCAGTCTTTGTATTTTGGTTAGAGACATTAAAAACCACAGAACACTTCTCCGCAATGTGTTTAGGACTCCAAATACGATGAAGCCTGCTTGCCTGCATTTCAAAGCAAATGCTGAATTTCATGTTTATCTTTTCTGAAAAGTCAGCCTCGTTGTCAAATATGCCTTGGATCCAGCTGAGAGAGAACATCTGCAGCTATTGCTTATTTTTCCTGCACATCACCTATTCAACCTAGTTCATATCAGTAAAAACTACAGGAAGTCTCTAATGCCTGCTAGGAATCCTATATGGATGATCCAAGCGTCTCTTATCCAGATCCCACAACCCCCTCGGCACTGTGGTTTGCAGAGGCGTTCAGCTCCCAGGGTATAGAATATCTTTTAATATAGGCCTGTACCCCCCAAGTACTAAAGGAGTGCTCTAATGGGACCCCGTAAAAAAAAAAGCATAAAAACGGGGTGAGGGGGAAGGCCCACTGTTATGTTATCAATGTTAAATGTCAGAAGTGAATGACGCTATGATTACTGAATAAATGTTAATGAATAATTATTGAAAAACACATCATGTCAGTGACACAACATGTTATTTTACTGGTTCTGAGAAGTCCTTAGAAACGTAGCTGCTCACTATTGCTCTTTACCAGACCTCCCCGGCCTCAGTCTCCAGCTCTCCCACTGTCCCTGTGAAGGTGACGGTTTTGCAATCCCCCTGCCTGGCATAACTCCTCGCTGCTGGCAGGCAAGGCAAACATTTCCACCTTTCTTTCCACACCAACCTGCTTGTTCTCACCACTGTTTCTTCCCAGCAGAAAGTGTTTGTGTGCTTGTGGGCAAGCTGGAACATGGACCTGGTCCAAGTGAAAGCTAACCCAACCAAAACCACGTCAGATGTACAAAGGCAGCACACAAAGGGAACAGGCATCCCAAGCAGGGAGAGGCAATCATCCCTTTCTGCAGCAGCACTGACTTATGCCAAATGAAAGCGATGACAACTTCAGGCTGACTTGCCTCATCACGGACTCTCTCCAAATATTTCTCAAATAATTTTTTTTGCATGACAAGCCTTTCCATTGCCTGTTCCCATATACTAATCCAGACACTGGTCTGGAAATACACCATGGGAATGATACATTGGAGAAAAGGAAAGGACTTCAACTGTGCAAAAACCTAAAAGCTATTTGTCACGATATCATTCCCCGGTGGTGATGGGTCCACTACCCATCCAGCTTAAATTAAGAAGTTACGTAAAGAACAGAACTAATGAAGCTGGATTTCCTAAGGACATGCAACCCACTTCCTTCAACTTCCTACTGCAATAAACACCAGCTCCTTCTGTGTCTTCTGCAATTCCCATTTCTCATCTTCATTCTCCTCTGTGACCCATTTCCCTTCACATTCAGGCCCAGATCCCCTCTCACAGTATTTATAGCTATTTCAACCACGACTGGAACCTCAGACAAATCTCTAAATATTCGCTGTATCCCACTGACTTCAACAGCTACAATGTTCTCTGAAAATGAGGCCATTGCAAAGGTATCTACAGTTGGGTTCCTTCAAACTGCTAGTCACTTAGAAATCCTCATGTAAACCCCTGATCTTGGTATTGAGCCCAAAACTCCCACCCATCTCAGCCAGCACCCCAGGAAACCTTCTCAGGATGGGCTGGGGTTTGCACTCAAGCCAGACTTCAGCTCTCATCCTGGTAGCAAACATTGCAGATAGGGCAGCAGGCAACTTCCAAGCCTGCATGAGGGAGGGAAAAGTAAACCTGTGCTATTTTCACACGCAGAACTTGAGCGTGACCCATCGATAAGGCATGGGCGAGGTGGTCAAAAGATACCGCGCCTGAACCGCCTACCATGCACTGCCTCCTCAGTGGTGAAGCAAAACCAAATGGTCTACGCTGGGCAGGAAAGTCCAGCTGGAATCCTTGAATGGCCTTGAAGCCAAGTAGATACACAGAATGCCTGAGCACCTACTGCCCCTCTAGCAGGGCGTGTGTGCTGCTCCTCTGCAAATACAGAGACGCCTGGGCACACGGGGGGTCTGCAGCTTAGCCAGGCCATACATCGTTATGGAGGATCCTGTCCTTTCCTATGCCTTGCTAAGAAGTGATATTAAATAAAGCTAACTTTAATAATCTATTCTTATTGACCTATGAGTGCAGAATTTTTGTACTGATTCTATCAACAAAGTGATTAAAATCCCATAACTTTTCAACTGTTACATTTCAATATATACTATATAACATGCAATTTCAAGGGCAAATTCTTGAATGGAGCATTTAAGATGCTTTCTTAAGAAGTCTGGGACTTTGATATCAAATTTATGAGCAGTCACTGCTTGCGAATTGTAATTAATATGCTGGGTGATTTTCTGACTTGCTCTTTCAAGAGACATTATTATTTGTAGTCTGTCAGTGCAACACATAAATTATGAGCCTTGTTCACCTGTAATAGACTGAAATGAAACTTTAAAATTGACATTTATGAAGAAAAATGAAAAAGTCCTTTTCGCCACATGACAATGGGCACAGCACACAGTCTGCAGTACACTCACAACAGAAAAGTTACGTATTTTTAAATACCTGCCTGCCAAAACCAACTGCAGGCTTATCAACAGATTCCTCTTTAGCCACAAGATCTCTTAAACTGGGCAGTGTCATGCACAATCTAGAAGGAGCTTTACATACACCACAATTTCTTTCTCACATACTGAACACATCATTTTTCATGATGGTCATGCATATTAGTGCATCAAGAAAGATGTGTTAAAGGAATGAAAAAATTTACCTCCTTGAAATAGCTTCTGAGTTTGGCTTGAAATGGAGCATAAACTATTCGTAAGAAAATCCCTTAATATGTATAAGGTTTCATCTTTTCTTAAAAAAAGAAATTAATTCAATGTAATCTTGTCTTTCCATTAGAAACCTATGTTGAAGTTTAATGTTTAAGTCTTGTATAACATGAATTTTCAAACGAAAATGAATCAAGACAAAAACAGAAGCTATTTTAAGCCAGACACACAGAAACCTTGATGATCTAGACATGAGAAGCATTGTGTGGAAGAACATGCCCGAACAGTCGCTAGATATTAATTTGCAAATTTGAAACAGCCAAACATTCTTTCAAAGCTGTTGACCATTATGCCTACAAAAAAAAGAGGTGTGCACATGCTAAGGAAATGCATTTAGAAAGGCTAAACCTTCACGGACATATACTCAGTAATGCAAGGGAATGGAAAATATGCAATATGTACTTTGCCAGGAAAAAAGCAAAGAAATTGTATTAAAAAAAGATAGAAAAAAAAAGGCATCAAAACAACAACAACAAAACCCCCCCAAACAAACAAACAAAACCCCCCCAAAAAACCCAGATGAAATGCCTGAAGTAAGTGCCATAAAGCGTTATTACTGGAAACGTCCCGGTATGCTAAGCACCCGTTATCCCACTATCAAGAGAGAATCTAGCAGAAGCAACTGCAGCTCCGAGGTTACCTCTGCAGGGCACCCACACTACTGCAGGAAATGCTCTGGGTCCAGGTGTCCCAAGCCCTAACACTCAGGCTGGGAGGGCGGATGAGAGAGAAACGGAACCAACTACGCTAGGCACATACTACCAGGTCGTGGGGAAAGACATCCTGTAAAGCAGAGAGGGGATCCTGGTTTTCCACCCTAATGGGCTCAGCAGGTGAGCTGTGTGGATCAGCAGGAGTTGTGGTCTTGAGCTGAAGTGTAGATTTACTTAGTCACTATGTGCACCCTTAGGTGCAATGTAATATTGTGATGTTTTAAATTTTGGAGGGGGAAAAAAGAGTAGAAAAAACAGTAACATGGACTGGAGAAAACCTACAGTTTCAGACAGACCTCGGCTAGTCAGAACACCTTCAACTTATGACAGCACTCAAAACCTGATAGCATAAAAAAGTTTAAACCACAAACCTAAACTGAGAAGATTCTAGTGAAAAATGAACCAAATTTTGTCCTTCTCCCTACTTCAGCCTAAATAAGTGAAAACGCTGCAGTTTAGCCTTAAGTTTTGCGTCAATTTTTTTGTTTGCTCCCATAAGAAAGCCTAACTTTAATACTTCCAAGTTTTCAATTGATCAGAACACTTTGACATTTTAGTTTGGAAAATATGAGGCATTCACAGTTCCAGGGAATAACCCTGCAGGGCGTTTGTGTTTGGTGGTTTTTTTTTTTTTTTGGTTATGCAACCAACTTTGCCTCAAGCATTTATGTCAGAGTTTGGAGTTAGGGAGTCTGGTGTAAGATTACACGTCGCTGCTCTCTCTCCCTGTCTATACATTACGCTTTCTCTCGCTCCTCATGTATGACCCAGAGAGCACAGGTACAAAGCCAAAATAGCCACCTCGAAGGGAGTTCTGGGCTAACTGCAGACTGAACCAACAGCATCTCTCTTACCTCCTCCATTGTCCTTTGCTACCCCCAATCTTGGGTTTACATTAGTTGCCCAGGTTGTCGAGACTAAAATAGGAGCGATAAAACCCCTGAAATTACAGATGCCAAAAGAATGACTGTAAATACAGGGGCAGTAAAAGTCTAACCAAATGGTCTCTTAATAACAAATACGTCTGCAGGTTACTACTACTCGTACGTTATTGGTACTGTAAATATATAATTATTTTTCCCTGGTTTTAAAAAGTTTAGTCTTTGAATTAGTACAGTCAATGCATTCAGCCTACAAAAACATGCCTGTCCAGATTGAAGGTATTTTTTTGCACACTTGTGGACAAGATGTTGGCTTCATTTTACAACCAACATCTTGTCCACATCAGGGGAGCGTTCTCACACAGACATGCATACCATGTGGGCTACCTGCTGAGTTTTGGCAAGCTTGGCAGGCTGCAGAATATAAAGGGTAGGCAGTTGCAGTGGAAAAAACCTTCATGGGAATTTTTTTTTATGCTGTGAAAAAAGAAAGAGGGGAAAAAAAGCAAACTGTTTCCCAATGAACCACACTGTGAGCTGGCATAAGGAAGATAAGGGCAGGAAATTGGATGTAAAACTTGTGCATAGGTCCTTTAACAGAGGAGGCAGTCTGCAAGTTGCCAATGTGACATACACATTTCTTTTCTAAAATTCAGCCACTTTTTTCTTTTTAATTAGCCATATGGAAAGTTGAAAGACTTGTGAACTTACAGCATCAATTCCACATGTTGAACTTAATTTCTGAGAGGTTTTACTCAATCTTGTGTCTTTAATTTATTTTTATACCCACATTTATACACCGTTAGACAAAATGACACACGTAGAACAAGATACTCCTTATGCTGTAAGCACAGATCCGTATTACTTAGTTCTTATATAAAGGTGCTAAAGTGTTTCAAATTAGGAAATGAAATGCACCCTACAAGTGGTTATGTTTTAGTGTTCCACCTTGGTAAAATTTACAGATATTGGTGTAGCCAAGTATTCTTAGTTTCCTAGTATGATCTAGAAAGCAAAGCCGAATAAGAATGACTGAAGCTCTAAAACCAGCCACAGCAGAAAGCAAAAAATGCAACAGCACCACCTAAGGCCCATCTAAAACAGTGCAAAAAGTCATCCGAGATGTTACAGATTCCTTATCCGTATTTATAGAGCTGTAACATGCATTATAAAATCGTAGCATGGTATTTCTTCATGTTGGCTAACCAATTCCCAATACATATTTATCCACATTTATATTTCCAACAACTCCCAGTACAGTATGAATCAAAGGGCGCGGGTTCAACTGCTAAATACATTTATGCTCCTGATTTTTCCACTCTGAAATTAAGTGATATTGTATTTCAAACACATCACGGGCAAAAGAACGTTTTAAGGCATTTTAAACTATTGTGACAAATCATCTAGCTTAGATGATTTGTCACATCTAGTCACCGGTGACGAAGTTTCAGAGCACACAAGTGCCCCCAGATGCAGAATCCCTATTTTCTAAATTAACTGAAGTATCAAGGTCACCACCACTCTTAAAGAGAAAAAACTTTCTTCCAGTTTCCAGCCTCAGTAGATGCATGAACAAATTTATAACGATTTGTTCTGCTAGCTACATCACTCTTCACTCCCTTCTCTGCTTGTTCGCTTTTCATATAACATTTATAAAAACTAAGCTATTCTCTCCTAGTCTTGCTATCCACTAAAGGAGATCTAACCTTCTCTTACGCATTCCCTTTACTACACCTTGCCGCCCTACACCCCACCCCAAATGAGTCCAAATGCTCACTGCAACAGCACTGGTCTCACCTTAACTTCCACTGGAAATAACTCTTCCAACACACCACATTTGGTCTTTTATGACTTGCACATTTACTTCAATTGCTATACTGTGGGACGACCGAGTAGTGTTTGGTAGCATGATTAAAGTCTGTTCCTAGTGAGGAACATAAGCATGCTCAAGTCACTTCTTATTTTATTCCCCTATTATTTTATAAGGAATTAATTTGTCATAACATATGGTGTCATGTAAGTTCAAGACTTCATCAATTAATCAGTGCGAGACCACTACAGAAGACAGACAAATATTATCTCTTCCTCTGACCTTTTTCTTTCCTTGTCTGTAAATTAACACGACACTACCAAAACCAAGCAACCTCGCTAACAAACATGCACGTAAATGATGTAACCGGTTTCACAGAGTTCTGCTAATGTAAGAATTGTATTATAAATAGATAATCGTTATGAAAAGGCAGTTTGATACCCCATCTTCATGCTACAGGAGAGGTTATGTGTGTCGCTCAGTTTGTCAGCTGCAACACCTCACGTTGTCAAAACCAGGTCCTGCAGAGAAGACAGCTGTATGCAGAAAGCACCCAGGGCATTCGCTCACACCACTGCCAGGGCAGGTATACTTCACACCCTGCCACGTGAGTATGGGCCACTCGGAGCAGACGACGGCTCTAGGAGCTGTGGCAAGCGTGACTGAGTATGCTCTCTTCATTGCCCAAGCACTCAGCACCCCTCCTGCCTGTCCACCCTTTTCCTTACCCAACAGATACAAACCTAGGAAACAGCAGTCCAGAGGTTTTGCAGGGCACAGAGCTGCCAGGCTTCCAGGGAGTGGCCTCCCTTCTTTTCCCTATTTTATTCCAGGCACAACTCCAGCCACTGTCCCTTGTACTTAGACTATGAAAGGAACTATTTGAAACCAAATTCCTAAATAATACCCTCTGAGCAGATGTGATTCCCAACCTGCTTGCAAACACAGCTCTTTCACTGTGCAAAATTTAAGCTCACACCTCCCCAGGATTTGTTTATGTTATTAACACAAAATTAACAATACATTAACAAAGTTAATTTGAAAACTCTGCCCCAGACTTGGGCAGGGAAAACTGTTGGGTCCATAAAAGCTGTGTTTCAGGATAGTGGTCCTCAGCACTCACTGCCTGCCAGCAACTGTAACAAACTATTTACGTGCGGTGGTCAACATAGCGCTCAGCTCTCCCCGCTGGCCTCACTCCTAGCTTTAACGCCCTCTGGCCCCAGCACGGGAGTCTCACACGCCGTGCGCAGTTCCCGTAAGCAAAAGGTTAAATGCGACAGTGATACACACTTCTGCTCCCCATTACTCAAGTGGGGTAGCGGGTCACTTCATTACCTAGAAAATAATAATATTTAATACTAATAATATCAATACCACCACTACTACCATTACTGAAGGGAATGCCTACCTGGCAGCCACAGAAATAACACGAAAGGGTTAAGTTGTTCACTGATTACAATCAGATATTTCAAAAGATTGGACTAAAGCTTTCTATAGGTACAGCAGAAGAGTCAGTGGCATAGAATTTTTATTTCTAGTGCCTGCCAGAGAGAGACCTGCATGACAAGAGAGAGGTTCGTGTGCTTTTTTCTCCACAAACAAGATACTTTGTTAATGATGCATCTACCAAAATTCATCATTTTCATGACTTCAAGGGGAAACATTTTCAAACTATGCCTTAGGGTCAAAATTGTTGAATTTTGCAATTCCTGAACCAAAACCTGTGTTCTCACATAATAACACAAACACCTCCTTTGCTCTCTCCTAAGCCCTGCGATTCCTGATCCAAAACCTGTGTTCTCACACAATAACACACCTCCTTTGCTCTCTCCTAAGCCAAAGGCAGAGCATCACTTCAACAAACAGAGTTGCGCATACCCATTTAGGAGACAATCTCTGCTCCAAGACTTCTGATAATAATTATCTACTTACTTTTGGGAACTGAAATAATACTTCAACACATTTTATATTTCCTTACAGTTACCCTTTAAAAGTATATATTCCAAAGATTTCATAACTTACTGTTTTTTAAAGTATTCATCCATGTTTTATTCTCTCAATTTCACCCAAGGGAATTTCACAGTAATTAGTGCTCTCCTTAAGCAGATAATTACTAGAGTCCTATCATTATAAGAAAGGACTGTAAACTCTTGTTTCCAGAACCAAAATAATGAGTTAACCACAAATGCTGCCAACAGAAACTCTACATGAAATATTCAGTGCCACAAAGCAAATCAAAATGGACTCTCAAATGCAAGGATGTTAATCTCAAACCACATTTTTACAGCTTAATACTGTCAACTCCGCTCAGCTGAAAACGTTTCAGTAATAAAAAGCTACCTGTAAACTCTTGTTTCCAGAACCAAAATAATGAGTTAACCACAAATGCTGCCAACAGAAACTCTACATGAAATATTCAGTGCCACAAAGCAAATCAAAATGGACTCTCAAATGCAAGGATGTTAATCTCAAACCACATTTTTACAGCTTAATACTGTCAACTCCGCTCAGCTGAAAACGTTTCAGTAATAAAAAGCTACTTATTCAGCTGAGCGGAGCTGACAGTATTAAGCTGTAAACGTTTCAGTAATAAAAAGCTACTTATTTAAATGAGTTCTCTCGGAGACAAATAGCAAGCGAAGATCTTATAGAAGAAAAGGAAAGCAATATAACGAATAACACATCATCTAAACATGGCTGCTAAAGGTGCTTTGTGTTGCTAAAGAGGTATGAGATGCTGAAACGGGAAACCGTATTCTATACACAGCCCCTGCATTTCAGCATCTCTTGAAACTTCTTTTTGAGTACTACATTCATGTATTAATTACTCATCTTTGGACTAGCTTTTTCAAGAAAACATACTATGTTCGTAAATGCTATGTTCTCATTTGACTGTGTATCTTTGAGAAGCTATAGGTGAGTATGGAAGTGCTGAATCCTTAACATACTGGGTTGTAAATGGCTTTCAAAAACATTTTTCCAAGTTGCATATTTAAATAAATGGCTTGCTTTAATTAAATGAAAGTGCCATAAACTGGCCATGTGTGAATCAAAAACAAGAGCTGTGTTAAATTAAAAGTGCGGTATCTTGCTAATGCTAACAAATTAGGTCTGCCTTCAGGGTAGAGTATTTCTCTCTTTAATGTGTCAAATTATTATGGAGGTGATAGGAACGGAACAGTCATGCTAAAACAGCTTTTCAAAATTAATATTTCTTTGTGATCAATTAGGAATGAAATTTAAAGTTTAAACAGATACTGAGTACAGACACTCCTGGCACAGCATTATCTTCTTTCATAAATAAGCTAATTTTAGAGACATGATCTTTTTGCCAATACTACATGGAATTAGCACGGTAAATATTGAAATAAAATGTTTCTTAAGTACTACTTGGCCTAATTTTTTTGCAAGGCCGCACTTAATCTTTATTCTTCCATAATCAGTATTTATTGTGTGACCCTGACAGCTTGCTACTGCTGTGATAAATTATCTGACTCAAGTCAGATTAAAAATGCAACCCTGAATCCTAATTATCTCGGCAGATCCACTTAGTAATAGCGTTTCTTGTCAATTCTGGAATCACAGCATGGGTGTCAATTGCAACAAACGCCCAGGCCCCTCTCCAACGCAGGCTCCCCAGAACGCTTTCTTATCTGCCATATGTAAATCTCAGATGCTCTGTACCCTTGGTGACCTTTTATTAGCAAACTGACAAAATGATAAAGCTAGCCATGGCAAAACTCCCACTACCAGACAATTACCCACTACAGTTCCAGTCCGTGGGAGATCAACAAGACATTGTTAATTGTGATGCATTTTATTGACTTCCCCTACTAATGGACCCTACGGGTCATCCAACTGGTAGGGTTAGGTGTTTATTTCCCATCAGAAGGGGACAGCAACGTAGTTTTGACCCAAAGAAGGAGTGTTTCCATCCTTTGTATTTCCTCTTCAGTATGATGCCTGTCATTTCTTTTTAAAAAGACTCATGAAATAATTTATGTATTTTCAAACATATATATAAAAAATGAAAGTGTTGGTAAAGAATGATCTGCTTCAAGAACTGACAAAACTGAGATAGTCTCCGACGCACATCAATCAGGTCGAAACCACACAGAACCCCCTCTCGTTGACTCACTGTACTCTACAACTTAATCAGAACAAAACCCCTCCAGGTGAGAACAGGATTCAGGCTCCTGGACATCCATCCTTGGCAACTTAGTGAAGCAGACAAAAAGAACACAGCCGAGTACCAAAAGCATGAAAACCAAATAACCCTTTCACGCGCAAAGATTGTCTAACAGGATTAGGATTCTGCAAAATGCTTCTGCCCACGCATACAGGTATTTTGTAGATAAATAGCTCACTCTCCAGAGCCATCCTGCAAACTCAGAATATCTTGCATGCCTCCGTAACAATGTTATACATGTATAAGGCTAACAAGCAGGGTAGAGAGGGAAAACAAGTCAAACACTTTTCAGCCCAGCTCCATCTTCCTGCTCCCTCAGAGCTTTCCAGGGACCCCTACACCAGAATATCATCCAAGAAGTTTACAACACACCCCCAGATGTTGCACTGGAGATTTAAAATTGGAAAAGTCTGCTCGGATTTTGGCACTAGTCACTCCATTCCAGCTACCTTCTGGCTGGCTGCAGTTGATATAAAAACATCAGACTCCACAGGATGCAGTATCAGTCAAAACCCTGTCATTTAAGAAGCTGATGCATATTTGCTTTGTAATATAGCTTATTTCTAAAAGCACAACTTGGCCACTAAAATTACTTAGGATTTTCTCAATTGCACGCAATCAGATATTTGCAGAGTGCACGTTGAGTTACAACTCCTACACTCTTGTTTCCAAGGATATGGCTGTTCAAACAGTACAAGAAAGAACTAAACTATGATGATGTGTTGCATTTTGGGAATATATTCTTATGTGAGTTTGCCAACAGGCACTCCCATGTCATCAGCTCCTGCAAAAGAGGTGTGCACAACATGGAGAAGAGAAAAATAAGAGGAAAAAAATGTTTCAGTTCAATCAATTCCCAATATGCACTTGCTATTCTGAAGTGGAAAAAATTCATATCTTCTTGAAGAAAGCGAAAGATTAATGAATTGAATCATAGAATGAATCATGGAATGGTTTGAGTTGGAAGGAACCTTAAAAACCATCTAGTTCAGCCCCCCTGCCATGGGCAGGGACACCTTCCACTAGACCAGGTTGCTCAAAGCCTCATTAAGCCTAGCCTTGAACACTTCCAGGGATGGGGCATCCACAGCTTCTCTAGGCAACCTGTGCCAGTGCCTCACCGCCCTCTCCAGGAAGAATTTAATATCTAATCTAACTCTCCCCACTTTCAATTTAAACCCATTCCCCCTTGTCCTGTCACTACAGGCCCTTGTAAAAAGTCCCTCGCCCCCATCTTCCTTGTAGCCCCTTCAGGTACTGGAAGGTGCTGTAAGGTCTCCCCGGAGCCTTCTCTTCTCCAGGCTGAACAAGCCCAGCTCTCTCAGACTGTCCCCATAGCAGAGGTGTTCCAGCCCTTGGAGCATTGTTGTGGCCTCCTCTGGACTTGCTCCGTCCGGTCAATATCCTGCTTATTTTGGGGGCCCCAGAGCTGGACACAGCACTCCAGGTGGGGTAATTCTTTGGACCAATTTCAAAGTGAATGAGAAAGATATAAACTATGATGTACTTTCTTACCATAAATAGAGGCAAGCAAGAGAAAAAGAAAGCTTACAGGACAGAGAGGAAACCTATGAAGCACATGAGAAAAAAAGATAGCCAAAAGGTGAACACTGAACACTTCAACTGAGATGCGGACACAAGAGAGAAGCCTGACATACAAAAAAAGCATTTTGCTACCTTTTTGTCAACAGCCATTATTTGTGATGGTCACTGCGTTCAAGGCAACTGTGTCTCTGTCTGGGTTGTTCTTTCATTGTTCAGCTTTGAGCCGACAAAGCACAGTGCCAGCAACTACAGGATTAAAGACCGTAATGGACTGACAACCAACATCAGAAGGATATCGACAGGTTGGAGCGAGTCCAGAGGTGGCTACAAAGCTGCTCTGAGCGCTGGAGCTCCTCTGCTATGGGGACAGGCTGAGAGAGTTGGGCTTGTTCAGCCTGGAGAAGAGAAGGCTCCGGGGAGACCTTACAGCACCTTCCAGTACCCGAAGGGAGCTACAAGAAAGCTGCGGGAGGACACACTTTTTACAGGTGGTAATGGCTTAAAATGGGAACAGAGTATATTCAGATAAGGTATCAGGAAGAAATTCTTCCCAGAGAGGGTGATGTGGCACTGGCGAAGCACTGGCGAAGCTGTGGATGCCCCCTCCCCGGAAATGTCCAAGGCCAGGCTGGACAGGGCTTTGAGCAACCTGGTCTAGTGGAAGGTGTCCCTGCCCACGGCAGGGGAGTTGGAACTAGATGATCTTTAAGGTCCCTTCCAACCCAAACCATTCTATGAGTCTATGATCCACACTAATGAAGCCAAACTAAAATACCGCCCAGTACTGGTAAATAAAAAAAAATACTTGCACACTATTTTATAGGCTTAAGTACTTAGCCCAGTTAAATGATTCCAAATGCTGAGAAACGAGTCTATCTCACTATATATGAAATACTTGTGAAGATTGTGTCAGTTTATAAATCAGGAAAATGGAACAGATTCAAATGTCTATATCAAGTTGCATAACATTCTTCCAATAACATATCCTCTGAAACAGTCTCACAGCAGAGAGGAATATTTGGTTCAGACACGATGGTTCTCTGAAACGAAGCAAGGAGATTGCAATCCCAGCTGCAAATTAAATGAAATAACTTCAAAAACTGAAAAAAATATAAAAAGCTTTGAAAGAAGATATTTCAGCACGACATTACTTCTTTCATAAATGAGTTCAGTGTAACAACCTGATCTGTGTGCCAATAGTATGTCAAATTAGTACAGCAAATATCGAAATCTAATGTTTCACAAGTTCTACATGGCCTGATTTTCTTTCCGGCTGCCTTTCAGTTAACCTTTAGCGATCATCCTTTAAAAGTACTCTTTGTTTCCCTATAAAAAAAATGTTCTTAATTGCTCTTTATTGGTTATCTAATTGCCTCCTTTGCTGAACTAATAGCTGTTTTCTGTAGCTTTAGAGGTGTGCAAGCATAACCATTGCACTTGAAACAGATGAAGCTGAATATGGACTGAAAGATTCACATCATTTTGCCTCTGACTTAAAAGTCAGAATTCTTCTTTGTTCTTTAGAATCCGAACTAGTTACTGCTGGTAATACTACAGAATTTGCATATACTCCCATGTAGCTGACCCAAGAATATTAGACAGTATAAAAACATTCAGTATGAAAGAAATTCATAAGTCATGTAACTAGATATCTTTCACACTCTTGCTTAAAGTGTATCAATCTAGAAATTTAGCACCAAAGATCAGACTAAGCATACTACACTGCTCCCTTTTCTCTGGTCATTACGCACATTCAAAAGGAATAATGAAAATGCTCTTGATTCGCATCCACACATAGGGAAGAGAAGAATTTGTGCAGCAAACTGTAGCTGCGTCAATTAAAATACTTCTACTGTCAGGCTATGATCAAACCAGGTTTCAATTTGTACTCCTTAAACATGAGATTACTCTAAACATGTTTGGCATCTGGAAGTGCTGATCTGTCCAGAAAACACCATGCTGTTCCCCTCGCTGCTTGATTTATTTTTCATATACAGTATACTGCCTACATCCAACGTGGTTTGTATTGCACATAATGCATCTCAGGCAGCAAAATCTACAAGCTCTGCAGGATGGGTTCTTCATTTAGACTTCAACCCTATTAGCACAGCTCCACTGGCTCTCCAGTATTGCATCTGTGCTCTTACACGAGAAGCAGAGAAGGGAGGGGGATTCCTTAGCTGCAGAAGAGGAAACGAAAAGACTCTGCTGCGGGAAGGCAGCCCTTTCTGGTTTACTGTTTCCTTTCCCCTCGGTAGCACAGCACATATAAAAGTTTGCCTTCGACCTGACTCCTCCCACACTGCTGTAAGACCACACACCCTAGCCTGTGGATCTGCTGTATAGAATCACGTTTCTGCCAAGGGATGGAGTGGCCACATACCAAAAAAAAAAGTTTTATAGCAAAATGCTGCATTTGTTCAGTACACATGCCTGGAAGAACATATGTCCCTTAATAGTTTGTAGGGGTTTTTATACCATTAGTGATATACCTACTAAAATACTTGGTGGTTGTATCTGTAATTGAGATAAATTTCACTTGAAGACACAAGCTGACTAGGTTACCTGAGCTGTTCTTATAGCAATGTTGCAGAGGCACACTACCCAAAGCAAAATTCCTCACGCGAGCTTGCATTAGTCGGCAACCAAACTGGGGACTGGTACTCCACCTTCTGGTGTTCAACAGCCAGCCACGTACGCCAGTCATCCATACCTGTCTGAGCACCCTCTTTTTTTAAGTACAGCACTGTGCTGGTTTTAGTTAAACCACATTAAACCACAGCAAGCACTGCTACTACAGATTATTGCAGTGAGTAACTTCTTAGGAAACACTACCTCCCAACAAAGTGTTGATGCTGGAAGAGGAGCATCTTAGCTCTCCACACACGACAACATTCTCCTTTTGAAGGAACAACCACATCCCTGCAGCAGCAATCTCCAGCTTTCACACGGCTGCTAAGTACCAGACATCATCTTGAGAATGACAGGAGGCGATCGAATTTCTCCCACTGACCGTTATAAAGCCACAGCTTTCCTTTCGCAACGTTCTCCTGTCTGCAGCATTTCCCCAGACATCTGGAAAAAGCCACAGCTGGTGGAGTCTCTCTGCAGCAGTGCCAGAGCTTGGGTACTTATAACAAATCCCCATCGAGCACTCACACAGTCCTACCCTTGGCTTCCACTAAAGGACATGCTTTCTTCTAAAAGAGACTGCTCCTTCCACGGATCCCAGCAGGATTCTCAGGTGGCAATACCCACTGCGAAGTCTTGTGTCTGGGACAGAATAATCCTGCCCTGAGGGACAGGCTGTGGACTGACTGCGTGAACAGTAGCTCTTCAGAAGAGCACCTGGGGATTCTGGTGGTCAAGCAGCAGACCAGGAGCCAGCAGTGCACGGCGGCAGCAGGGACGGCTAGTCGTGGCCTGTGTCACATGGAGGACGATGGCAGCCAGCAGGTTGAGTGAAGCCATTTCTCCCCTGTACACAGCACTTCTGAGGGCAGATCTGGAAGAGTATGTCTGCTTCTGCACCCCAACAAAGAGGGAAAACAGTAAACGGGAGGCAGTTCAGCAAGGAAGCACTAAGATGGTCAAGGCTGGACCATGCAAGATGTGAAAAGGCTGAGCAAGCTGGCTGGTTTTGTCTAGCTATGTGGTCGAACCAGGCTCTCCTCAGAGGGTTGTGGACATCAAAAGGGAAAAAGTCAATGCACTGAGGTTTGAGCACAGAAAATTTCAATTTTATATGAAGAAAGTTTTCACAAGAGCACTTTGGCACTGGAAAAGACTGCCCAAAGAGACAAGATCCTGATCAACCTCATCTAACTTTGAGGTTAACCCTATGTGGGGCCAGGGGTTGGACTAAAAACCCTCTTGGGATCCTTCCCAAGCTAAATTATTCACTGTCTAAAAGGAGACAGATATCCCTCCTTCAGTAAAGGAAAAGAGATTGTCTTAGCAACTCCCTCCAATAACAGCATTTATTTAGATATTCAATGCTGGATTTCATCTTAAAACCAAGCTATTAAAACTCAAGTGCCTACAATACAGATCTGTGATTAAAGACTAGTCCTAGAAATATTGCTTTAAAACTTCCACAGTATTCTTCAGTACGTCAAGAGCCCCAGCTTCCTGCTAAGGTCTGGGCAATGGGATTATCCAGGCTCTATCAATTACTCTATCAAAACAGAGCTCCTCTTTGATGTTAAGTACTTTAAGAACCCCATATAGAAGGCAAAAAAAGTTTAGCCCACTCTGCTACATGTAAAACGTTACCCAGTGAGAAGCCAGCGTACATTATTTTCTTAGCACTGTACTCCTCCTCTGCGGTTTCATTATGTGACATTTTCATTTATCCCAATATAAAGCGAGTTTCAGAGCATTCAGAGTTGTAACACACAGACACATTAATCACTAGCCTAATACATGTCCTGTGTAGTAGCTTTATTATCTTCTCAAAGCATGGCTGTAAAAATAGAGTATCTGTGATCTTTTATGCTATCCTTTAATAAAGTTATTTTAAAAATGCTATAAAAATGGTTTCTTTCTTTTTTTTTTCCAAGCTACAGCTTAATGCAACTAACTCTTGTACATCCAAAACAGTAAAGTCTGAATAAGTAGTTTTAAAAGTCCCTGTGGACTTGTAATCTAGCAAGAGTGAAGAACTCTAACCACTAGAGACAGAAATGGGAAGGAATCCTGAGTTTCAAGTTACAAAACATGCCTGTTCTTTTGTCATTCTGATGGGCACTGCCTTGAAAAGTACTCTCACTTCTGCGATAAATTTTAAATGTCTATTCCTGTATGCCAATATTTGTGTATTTAGGGCAAGGGTGGGTTGTTTTGGGTTTTTTTCCCTTTCTTCTTCAGGCTGTGTCAGCCTAACTCCACATGCACTTGCATTAATGAGTATTTTACGCTCGCCAAGACTCTGTCAGTGTAACACAGCCTCATTAGACCAGTGTCCTCTTTCCTGCAAGGCATGAAGCAGACCAGCCATCAAGGGCAAGCACCTTGCCCGCTGCCAAGGCAAGCAGCGGGGCACCAGAACGGCAGAGCACCTTGCACTTCACAGTGGGAAAGTGCTTCCAGCAATACAGCTTGATGCTACTCCCCTCCTCTTTCTTTTGCAGATGCATGAGGGTATAGCCACACATTTATGGCTTTCAAAAAATACCACTTTCAAAGACAGAACTGAATTCTCAACTCAGTTTGGAACAAAGCCAAAGCGTTACAAAAATCCATGTAGGTAAGGGGAACAGCAATTGACAGCAGGCTCCAAACCTGGTCTGGCCGTTAAGTGCCACTTTGTCTCCTGGTCTCCTCAGGTGGTGGCAATGCACATACCTTTAAGGTCCCTTCCAACCTAAACCATTCTATGATTCTACAATTAACTGAAGAGAAAACAGCATCCTTGAGTTACGTGCCACTTTCACTGCCCTGCCTCGGGCAAGCGAGCACGTCTGGATGGTGGGAGACGCCGTCGGGATATTTGCATGAACTGAAGTCAGGCTTGAAGAAAAAGTTTTTCTAGCTAAATAGAGATGATTCACTGGTATAAAACCAGTACTATTGCAACAGGCTTTTGCTAATCCAGCAGGAAAACCGCCCCTCAGCTCTGTATGAAACAACCACCCACCCATTCCCAGTGTCACAGGACAGGGATCTGGCTGGCACACTGGTGGGCTCTGCGTGGCCACTAACCCAAAGCAGGAGACTTCTGCCATTTTCTGAGGATTTTAAAGATTTCCTAACTTCTTCCCCAAAGAAAACTAAAATTAGAACAGCAAACCCGGAATAAAATTTGCATCTCATCAAGTGTAAATATCATCATTCAATAGTTATCTCAATACTCAGAAATTTCACCCTGGGCACCAGAAGTTTCCTTCCAGAGGATTCAATACGAAACTACAGGCTTTCATATGAAGTTTTGATTTGGGCCAAGCAGGGTCTTCATAAGAAATGGATGTAGGTGAAAACCTTCATAATCTTTCTCGAGGAAGACAAGGACACACTTTACTCTGAAGCAACAATACCCCTGACAAGGCCCTTGGCCTGAATTAACCACTTGGAAGTATTTTGAGACAGACGTGATCTGTGCCCTGCCACAGCCGGCCACTAAACCTTTCGAAGTGGTGGCCAATGGAGACGGTGGCTGCTCTCCTACGGTACCCCGCTGTACAAAGGCAGTGTTCCTCTGAACTCACCGAGGAGCTGAGGCTGTTTGCCATACTGGAAGGCAGCAGTTTTCATGGTAGTAACAGCTGTCAAGCAGATCACCCTTCCTCTCTACCTCCTCTCTTAATTTTTTCATTCCTTTTATTTTTAAGTCAGAGCTACTCTGAACTTTCAAAAATGAAAACAATTTATCAAAACAAGCACAAAATTTAACTTGTACTTTATTGAAACCTTTAATTGGGGGGAAAAAAGATTAATTCATTCACTTTTATTTTCACATCTGGTAAAAAGTATGGAATTCAGGTATTTTGTGCCAAGTTTTGACTAGAAATGATTTTTTTACATCCAAGTAATAGATGACTAGGGAAATGGAGTGGCTTAAAATGCAAATGTGGGGATATTAATTATTGTTGTTATTGGGACATTTACAAGAATAGTGTGGCACTATTTTAGAACCAGTAATGTCTAATCCTTTAAAACTACTGTAACAAAAATAGAACTAGAATAAAAACAAGCATTAAAAAGTGAATTCCCATAATGTTTTAGTTTGTTTCGTCTGAAAATTTATTTGAAGTCTGGAAATGCCTAGTGCACGTATTCAGTACTTTATAACTTAATTTGTTCAACAAGAATGGCAGTATTTTAACAAGGTGAAACAATCTCACGATTAAAGCACTGCCTGCTTCATCACTGCTAAAGAGCTCATGGGAAAATATCTAATCTTTATGAGGCAGAAGACTCATAATTTAGCTGCCGAGAACAAATGAAAAGTGTAATTCTTTTTTGCTGCTTTAGTGGTAGCATGTGGCGATAGCAAAGTATTAGCATAAGCCAGAACTTGCTCCCTCTTTTCTTTCCAGGCATGTAACAAATATCTGATGGCTATGCAAATTTCAACCAAAGCAAAGTTGTCCCAGCTGGCAAGCCATACATTAAAAGGTAAATTACACAAAGCTGAGGCCATCTGGACTAAAATATCCTCCTGTCAGTAGGATTTCAAGCTCACTAATCCCACAGAACTAAGGACAAAATATTAAGTATGGACAATGATATTTTGAGGTGTGGGCTTTTTTACCAATCGCCATTAAAAAAAGAGAATTGAAAAGATGAGAATGGACTACAAACTAATGTTGGTATTTTCTTGGAATAAAATTTTGGAAGCTCACATGGCCTAATTTTAGATGTATTGTATATATATACACCATACGTTCCAGTTCATAAATGCCCATTTTCGGACAAATTACAAGCTTAGGAAGCCAACAGATCTAAGCTATTACGTGAATGCCAAGCTCAAAGAATTTGAAATTCGAAAGAAGTCTCCCAGCATATACATTTTCACACAGCTGTCAGTGCTGCATGTTTCTGTACAGGCTGCAACCCTTGACACAGCACCTTGATCGTTCTCTTTCTTGTTCAAACCAGAGTACGAAAGCAGAAAAATGTGGAGGGAAAATGAACAGCTGAGGGCAGAAAAACTAGCCAAAGGTTTATAAACCAAAGCAGTCTCCATTTATGTTAGTGGAAATTTCTACATTTAATCCACATTAGATTGCCCATCTTGTCCAGTCTTCAAAAACTAATCTCTATATTACACATTATGGAATTCAAAGTCACAACTGTTTTGCTGAAATTAAATTAACATACTTGTATTTATGAGCTTATTAACTGTAATTCTCAATATGCTGCAGGAACAGACACCAACGAGAGAGATGCAGTTGACAACACCACCTGCCTGATATAAAATACTTTTTATCACCGACATGGAGGGACATGCCAGCAGCCAGCCAAAGCGTCAGAGAGATTAGGAAGCGACACAGGGGCAGAAAAATGACTTGCCTCAGATCATGAAGCAGGTAATTGATGGAATGGGGAACAGGACCTGTGCATCTTGACTCACAGCTTCCTATCTTTGCTAATGGATTTCCCAAAAATCAAATGATGCAAGGAAAGAGCATTTTGTAACGTGTGCTACATTAACAGGGACAGTATTTGAGGAATATGTAGGTATTTTACATGCTACTGGGAAAATTTATTATACTCATCCTCCAATTTCCATATAAAACACTACCCTTTTCAAACCCACACGAGATAAAGAGAGGAATTGAAAGCGTACATTCATCTTAAGTTGGCTACTCTCAGTAATTTTCTCTTTTGTAACAGTGATTGAAAGAGTCTTCAACAAAAGTGGTACAACAGAAGGGATTTCATTCAAAACACCTCCCCCTCCTCCACAGCTCACCCAGCAGTGTTTGAAAAATATATCTTCATAGTCCCAAAGTTATAATGCATGAACAGGAGTAAAGAGTGAATATGGCCTCCTTGTAGACCTCATTCTCTTCTCCTTTCACTCTTCTTTCCTATCTGGTGAGATCCTATGCTCCTCCTCACAGCAATGAGTCTTTGATATCCTGTCACCACCTCGTAACCTACATGACACTTCTTAAATCACATAGCATCTCACTAAATAGCTGTGTCCCTATTGCTTCAATGCACCGAGAACCAGAAATGCTCTAAAGGAAAGAAAGTGGGTTGATTCAGGGGAAAAAACACCGCAGAGGCACAGTCTGAGTTGCGTTAATTTTCACAGGCAGTCAGGAGAGAGAAGAGAATACAAAATACGCAGCCAGGCTGCAAGAGCTACCAAGGCTAACGGTGGGCAGCTCTTAGTCCCCTAGAAGCCAAAGCAGCTCAGAGTTCTACCCCATTTTGTTTTCCTCAAAGCTGTATCACAGACCAATCATGAAAATGCTACTTTCTATGAACTGCTGCTCTCATGTACAAGTCGTGTCAGCATGCCCTCTTTCTGTATGCACAGCTTTTAGGCTTGATACCCAAAAGTAAATGTTAATTTAATTATCTAGCCAAGTCTTCAGCATCTGGCACTTGAAAACTGGGTTTATAGTTCAAATACTGTTGAAAGTTAGCAGAAAACTTCTGGCTACAAATGAAATAGGCTCACAGACCCATCTGAAGATCCACTGTTCAAGACCGACGGCATCTGCCCCTTCAGATACAGTTCTCTTCCGTGGCTACCACGCGATCCCGAGTCTCAACTTCAGCTCTACAGACTGTGCCTGCAACACACAGTACCTTCAGGAAGACAGGTGCCAAAGAGATGTAACTGTAAGATTTAATTTGGGAGGTTTCCCAAACTAATGCTGGGTAAGCATTCTTATTCTAAGTTCCTCCTAGAACTGTTTCTACCTTATGCTGATCTTTACAACCCCCGCTGATCCAAAGGCAGCATTATAGCAAGGCACTTAATTTCTCCTAGATGTTTAGTGAATTCCCCAAGGACTAATCAGTCGTTCTGTGAAGTATTGTGAGAAATGTTAGAGTCCCAAGAGAGTTTTCCGTTACATGATTTGGGCAGAAAACAAATTGCCTATGACCAGCAAAAATAATGGAAACCTGCTTTCTCCAAACTCCTAAATGCCAAGGCTACTCCAGGGCTGCACTGCCAAACAGCATTTAGCAGCTGAGTCCTTTCCCTCAGTACCCAGGGCACTGATCTGGGTCTTTCTTGCGCAGCCAACAACTTACTAGCTGAAATGAGATTAATTTACCTAACTTTTAAGACCTCTACCCTACAGTTAAGCTTAGTAAAAAACAGCCAGTAGGTTCCACAGATCTGACTGGCACAAAGTATGGTGGGTTCCCAGAAACCAGGCTTCCTACATAGGTTTTGGGGGATCACTTTTTATTTATTACTGAATTTTCTTTTGCCAATACATTTCCACATACTCTGGAACCAAAACCAAAGTTCAGCAGCTTCAAGGGCTAGCTAATTTGATTTCAGCATTGTTGATGGAGAAATAAAAAGGAACTATTTGTCACAGCATTACCTCGAAAGAATGATACTGAGATATTCAAATGTGCATCCACGAGACTTCTCCTGTGACAGAGTGCTCACAGGGGAGGACTGCGAGCACCAATATCAGCAAGGATCTTCTGAGGATAAGGAAACAAAGCTTTTAAGTGATTCCCAGCAGTGAGAAGACTATACTACAGACAATTCAAAACAGAAAGCTTTTCTTTTACATATACTCACCAGGATCCAGAAATAAGCCTTCATTTAGTGGGCAATTTAGTGCCTCCCTTCTCTAACCACCATAATGTGACACTGGCCCCCACCCATCACACTGGACTCTTCCCAGACTCAATCAGTGTATCCCCTCCCTTGAATTCTCCTTTCTATGTTTCAGTGATCCTGTAACTCAGCTGATGCAGTCTTTTATTGCCCCCAAATACTCATATACCACTATTAAAACTTCTCCCTTGTTTTCCCCTGATTAGAAGAAATCCTCCACAAAACTCCCATGTTTGTACTCACAAGGGGAAGCTATGCTTACTTTTCCTCATCAACCTTTCCCTGTCCTCTCTCCCCTATCAACAAAAATCCCACCTGGCATTCATGGTCCAATCCTGACACTTGTACTGCAGCCCGATAATGACCAAGTGGGAGCTTCTCCAGTCATGGGAGATCCTGCCTACACCCACCTTTCCTCCGCCTTCTTTTGGGAGTGCAAATGTCTCCTGTGTCCTGCCACCTTCCTCCCCGACGGTGCCCTCAAACCACTTACCACACACCTGACTTCCTAAATCTCTTTACAGGGGCCTCAGCTCACTTTCACCAGAGTTTGAGGAAGCCAAGTCCAGCTTTTCCTGAAGTCACCAGTAGTGTGAAACAACTGAAGGCTCAAACCATATGAAACCAATACATTTCTTGTGGTTCTTTCAATGCAGAGTTCGTGAGCCCAGGCTGGCTGCAAATTCAACCCAGACTCACAAACCTCAGCAAACGCTCTTGTGAACTTGATCCAACCTCCAGGTTTGTTTCATCCAGTTTCAGGTTTCCTCCTGAAAGTTTCACTGTGCCCTATGTGCTGCCCCAGTAAAGGATGTCTCAAACAAAATGAGAACATCAGCAAAACCGAAGAACTCTGGAGATAGCAATGTTTTAGTCTTATACCATATGTGAGGACATGCACTGACAAGCAGTATGCACATGGTTACTGCTGTTACAAATCAAAAATGGTTCACGGTTAAGGGACTTCTACTTTATTACAATTTTTGCCAAGAAACTATTTTCAATAAATGTGGACGGGATACCTCTGTGCCGTAGTTCTTTTTCTCCCCATCATAATCATTTACTGGGAAACTGCAAGCCTTTTCATCACAACACATGCACACACCCCCCAGCATGCTTTTTAGACATTCGGGATGTGAAATAACTAAGCCAGACTTTAATAAAGCAGGCTGTTCTGCCTGCAGACACCATCTTTGAGGTGGCAAAGGGAAAGGAAAAACAATAATGGGGAAACTGAACGTCTCTTATGGACCACATGAATACAAAGCCAAAATGCACTTAATTGCCCAGCTCACTGAACGCATGACATCTTTTCCTATAAAACCTGTATTATTGGCAATGTTTCCTTATTTCTCAATCATATTAAAACAATAACTAAAATTTAAAAATCCCTAGACTTACTGTACTTTTGGGAAAGGACATAGGTTGTTATTTTAGACTGCCCATCATGTAGGCAAAAACCTGTAAATTTTATAGTCTGAAATCAAAATTAAATCGTGTTACATTCAGTTTTGGGAATGATTTAATCCCTGAACAAAAATACCATTAAAGAAAAAACAAGCTTCATAATATTAATGGCCCAAGCCATGTAGGAAGATGGTCAACTCTGATCTCTCACAAGCAACGCGCTGCTGAGATGACTGAAGTTGATCCTCATTTATGCAGATGTGATTTGTAAAAGAAGTCAATTAGAAACTGTAACAGGAGGTTTCCCATAGCAGATTTCAAGGTGGATACACCTGAACTCAATGTACCATTCCCACCAAGGGCCCGTACTGGACCGGCCCAAAGTCTAAAAGGAAATCACTGTTGACTGAAAGGGATGTGTGCTAGCTTCCAGTACAGCACTGGCACTGTCTGCAGTTTCCAGCCAAGCTGTGCTGAGTCACACTGTTCTAACTGAACCAGATGGACAAAATCAAAACTACCAACAACATTTCACAGGCCTTAAAATGTAGGAAGCAAATGATCAGTTATGTGCATAGCACCTTAGGTGCCAGTAAGAATAAATGAGGCTGCACTACATAAAGTGTCAAAAGAAAAAAAATAGTTATTACCTACTGATTGTATGTTTCTTCTCGTAGCACATGGAAGAATACATTGATTTTATATAACTGTACTACAAGTTTCTACAAACTTTTTTTCCAGCTTTTTACATTAAATGGTGAACAACAACACCGCAACAGACAACATCCAGGTGTATAGACTAAGAACCATGAAAAGAGAAACCAGTAGAAAAACTGTAAGAAATAGAGGGCTATGTTCTACAGGGCAAAATTAATGGGAACAGGAAACCTAAGTACTCCCCTGCATCTACATGAAATCCCATTTTTACAGTACAGTTAGCTGATTATGAGAATTACATTCAGCGAGAGACATTGTTTTCATTACTGAAAATGGTAAGACACTTCGTTTTCTTTTTATTAAAGAGTTGCTATACAACAGTGGGTGCAAATTCAGGGCATTTCTAGGATCTCAACATAGGCAACAGAGAGTATTTCTGTAGTTGGTCAGATACCAAAGATCACATTAAAAGCATAAGCTCAAAATTTCAGTGATGGAAATATTCAAACCAGGCACTGTTATTTAAGTTTTGTGGTTATAAAGCCAGCATCACCCCTGATAATCCTCTATATGGAGAACAGCAACTGTTCAGCTACCTCTTGCAAACAGCATTGCCCAACTGCCCTGCTTTAAACTGTTTTAACAACTTTGGGTAAATACTGACCTTTTAGAAATGGCATGTGTGCAAGTGAAGTAAGAAATAGCAGAAAAGGAAGTCACACATAAATGCATAGATTCACCTTGGACAGAGGGATTTTTTTTTAAACCCTTTCCTTATTAAGAGCGTTTCATGTTGGAAGTTACTGCAGGGATGGAAAGGGCTTTTAAAGAAAAACTCTGGTTTTGTTGAAAATACTTTACACTGTGTGTGGCAGCAGGGGAACTTACTACAAGTTGTCAAGGAACGCACCACCACCACAGGAGCTACAGGTGAAATGGATGTTAACAGGAATAGTCACACTATCCACACTACAAAAACAAGTAATAAACCCAGCCTATTACCAGTTGGAGTTCCTGTGAAAAGTTACTGATTCAAAGTCAATCCCCAATACTGATGGTGGGAAACGTGAAATGTTACTTCTATGCAACTGTGGAACAACCTGCCTCTTCTGCACCTCCATCCAGAGTGCTCCTTCGTCAGCTTGTAAGGAGCCCCAAGATTAGACGCCCTCCTCCAGGCCAATAACCTGCTAGTGCTGCCCACCCAGCAACAGAGGGGGACAGAAGAGACAGCGGCAGAAGCCTGAAGAGGCTGGGGGCAGCAGGAAGAGGAAAGAAAAGTAGGAGCAGAAGCCAGCTACAAAGTGTTAGTGATCCTAAAGGCTGTCGGTGTCATTATGACAGTTCCATTAGAAATATAGATTAACACACCTGACACATTAGGAAAGGTCAGAAAAAGATTATGTGGAGGAGCAGCTGGAAGAAGAACAACAAAAAACCACACCAAACCCCCAAGACTGCATAATCTCAGTCTAACAGCATTAAAACAAAGTCAGAGGAAAATTACTCAAATCCTTACTATTACCTGTAGTATTTACCACAGCAGCAGATAGCAAATAAATAACGGTATCTTGAAAAAGAAAGGTCACACTGTTTCAGGAGAAAGAGTTTAACATGGGCTGTCATGCAAACTTAGCAGGATGAGGCTAGTCTCACCAAAATACCTCTCCACATTGGTACAGTTGGTAGTGCCAAGGCTGCAGAGCACGTAGGCCAATCCACAGCTACTTATCCCTCTGTAACGCTGTCTTTCGCATCCATTACAAAAAGCTACTCTAATTAGAAATGATGTGATATTCAACAACCATCCAAGGCAAACCCAAAATAATTCCTCGGCAAATCAAGGACAAATCAGCCGGGTCTACCCCTGCGGACCACCTAAACTTGTAGGTGGAATTACTGGTGTAATTATTTCCATCTCTGCCTGTATCCTCATACACCACTTGGGGAAAAAAGATCTGCCTGATTTAAAAAACAAACAAACAAACCCCCAACAATAACAAAGAAAGGAAACCTCTCAGTTCTCTGGGAAATTAGAACAAGAAATGTAATGTCTGCAAATGTATTGCTTCAGGGAAACCAAGACTCAAAGTATTAAATCAGCCTGACTAATTGTACTATACCTGAGTCAAATTAATTGAATAAAACCTCCCTTCAGTATTTGTTTGCTGAACCAAGCAAGCTTTTTGACTAACTGTTTCAGGCCGCCTTACTCCAACATATGTCGCTTTAAAAATGCATAAATGTAAACATGCACAACAACTATTGTTAAAATGCATTAGATGAGACTTCAGAGCTGGACTTTCAGAAACCAGAGGTATGTGACTGCCCACCTGCATTCACAAGCACATAGAAGAAGCTGTACATCAGAAGTAGCCCGTGTATGCACACCAGTTTCAGGGTTTTATTTCTATTTCATCGTGAAAATTCTCACTTTCACAGCCTTGTAAATTGTCTTCACTTTGAGATGGGGACAAGAAGTTTCACAAAAATCCAAGCACAAGATCAGAGCAACCTACCCTCTGTTTTTGCATTCGTAACAATAAAAGGCTGTCCCATGGTTTTGCATAAGCCCCTACACTATTGAAAAATTATTTTCTGATTATGTGATGCCATACTATCTTAGCAAAAATACCTAGATTAAAAAAAAGAAATCACAGATGATGTGCCAGGGCTTCCACCTCTTAGCACTATCAGTTCCAGTTTATGGGAGCAGCTCCAAAGAAAACTCAAAAGCCAAATAAAATTCAGTTACACAGGAACCTTTTCTTACTTCTGTTTCTATCAGATTAAAAGTTCCTTTACTATCTAACATGGGCTCACGATCAAAGCAGTCAAGCTTCACTAATTCCTTGTCATAATATATATCCTCATTGTTCTCTTTGCCCCATGTTTCTTATCCACCAGTTGCCTTCACCTGACTTCGGTTTTAACCTTCACCCTGTTTTGCGTTTCCACGGCATGAAGCCTAGTTGGGATTCCAGCACTCAACACGAGTTCCTCTCAGCTCTGTCTTGAAGGTGCTTGGCAACTGTTATAACCCATGTTATTCCAGTCACAGATCCTGGAGAACTGTCTTCCAAGAGCATCTTGCTGATGAACTGCACAACTGCCTTGTTGGCCATCATTACGAACATAAGAGACCAACTCTGTCAAGCCCTCCACCTGGGCTCCATTTCTTGGGACACTGGAGTATTACAGAGGAAGTGGTGGGATAATGAATGCATCCTTGCAGGAAATACAAACTTTGTCTCTGGCTCAAAATCAAATTGAGAGGTCAATCCGACCGCAAAAATATTTAGCAAAAATTACGGCTGAGACTAACACTCTTGAGTAGATTTTATGCAGCGGAAGATGACATCAATGTTCTTTCCTCATAAGCCAAGTTCTCCAGCCCTGAGAATATTCTCTCATCTGCACTTAATCTCTAGACTAGGCTATAGGCTGTCCTAAAGCATGACATGGACAGCCTCTGTACCCAACCTCCACATGGCAGCCCAACTTCTGAACCTCTGCAGCAAGATACAAAGATGTACTTTGTGCTGGAACTCAGTTTTGTTCTGCCACCTTTACGCTCACAGTCCCCATCCCTCACCGAATACTATTAAGACTTTGCAAATGATGTGCAAGAGCTCTTGCCAGGAAGTGTTATGTGCAAAAATAAGGATGATGGAGAAGGAAGGGAAACATCAAGTGCCCAAAGACACTTCAGCAATTATTCTAGCAAGTGTCCATAGACGTATCAGGAATTATTCCAGGGTGTAGTTTGTTACATTATAATAAGTCATAAATTAGTAGGATATTTCATTACTGTAAGGAATCTAAGAATACACAACGTACTAACATATCTAATACAAGAAAAAAGTAATGAAATAATTTCCATTCTGAACTATTAAATTTATTTGAAAACGTCATTTTTAGTTTTACTCTAGATGAATCCTATGCATGTTTTTTTGCAATAAATCTAAATGGGTAGCATTACCATGAAATATTGCTATTTTTAAAAAACTTAGTAAAGTCAGAAAAAGAAGCACAAGTACTTTTGTACAAAAGATCAGTGATAAGTAAGCTTTAGATTTAAAAAAAAAAAAAAAAAAAAAAATCAGGCCAGAGTCAATGAATACTACCAGCAGCTGATCTGGACTGCCTCGGGATTCCTGGGACGGGACGGTAAGTTTGCCAATCTGTAAGTCATCACATGATGGTAACAACAAGCTTTTAGCAAAACATTGGGCAGCAAAGACGTTTCCTAGAAAGTTATCTACTCCGCCTCTAATTGTCTCTTGTGTATGTATTGTTTTGTTGCTCTTGTTGGCGGTGATTTGAAGAAAAAACATACCCATATAGGAAGTAACTAGCTGTATACAGCAGCCATTTCTGTGAGGGGTAGGGATAGGATGAACAGCCACTGTTTTCAGTCATTTTCAGACTGTACTTGAAAGAAAACAAATGTACAAACATAAAATTTTTTGCACATCCTCCACTGTGAAATCAAAGCACGATGGAGTTTCCACAAATTCTTATTTCTGCAGAGGGTATGAAACTGGAACATTAGTGTATCTTTCAAATAGCTTTGTGAGTATGTTAAATAACTGTAATATAAAGAATGCATGTATGTTACCAACAGAGTCTAAAAGAATAAGGGCCTCATTCTGCCATCATACTCAGAAGCAGATATGGAGAGTGCTGTGACCCCACATGGCTGACAATGAAATACCTGAATACAATCATTTCATACATCTCATACAGTCCTGAAAGTACTTCTACCTTTTATGATAAAATTAAACATCACAGGGAATAAATGCCCTCCTTTTTAAAGCAAGGGAAACTGAAGAATTTCTTCTCACCCTACCCAAAAGGAACTGACCTGTGCAAGCAAGATTAAATGGAAAATATATGCAGAAGGCTGGGAATTGAAACAGGACCAGCCAAGACAAAAACCAGTTCCAGAAAGACAAGGCATGCCACGTTGACAAAAGAGGAAGAAATACCAACGAAGACAACAATCCTGAAAGTCTTGAGGATTTATACTGATGGCTGAAGTGTTTGCTACCTGAAGGGCACACGGAGAGGTGTTCAGGCACAACCACAAGGAACGAGGCTGGCTCGGCAGCGCTTCTTTCACTTGAGGTTCACAAGATGCAATTTTTTCTGTCCCCGAGTCTGGCTTATGAGCATTGCCAGAAGAAAGGTAATTATCTCTCAATTCAGAACAAAATAACAACCCCATAGCTAAACCACATTCTTTCAGTGTCTTACACATTTTAATTCATCCTGTAATTTTTATTTAAGGCATGGCGTTAGAGCTTTTCCTTAAAATGCCAACCTGCTTTTTGATCTTTACTGCTGACATGAAATAGAAGAGCTGTACATTTATATAAATCTTCAGTTTAGCTTGGCTTGAGACTGATAAAAAGAGAAAGAGAAAACAAAGCCAACTGCATAAATCCCTCCAAACCCAAAGGCATTCCCCTTACCCTAACTATAACATTCATTTCTGCACATCTTGTTTGAATTACCATCTGATGTTTCCCTTGTTCTTTCTCCAGAACAAGTCAAATAGCAGAGCATAAAGATATGGCTACATGAATAAAAACACATGATCTACTTGGTCACTGCAAACTTAAAAATAAGCTCAGACAGAAAAATATTATCTGGCAATTGACAAGTTACTTTGATCCCTTCATTTCTGTATTCTGTCACATGCATTTGACCCAGCAGCTACTGGAAGCATCGGCATGCATGTTCAACGTGATGCGAATCAATAGTCTGAGGGACTCACTGCACTTCTACAGAGCCATGACTTCAGTCAAGTAAGCCCGTATCATGTTACAGAAAGGAGAAGTTAAGTTTTAAGACAAAGGGCAAGAACTGGGGTACTAGGCACTATAAAAAGTAGCAAGTCTGAACAGGTGGTACAAAAACGGTTTATCAGATTCACTGGCTTGGATTTTCTTGTCTAGAAAAACTGACCTCCAGTAGGATTCCTAAAATGGAAAAATCTTTGTCTCTACCTTTCTGCTTCTCAGTCGTGACATGACAATTATGACAGTGTATGCTACACTGGACAAAAAAAAAAAAAGTTTATAGTTTTAGCTACTTTTAAAAATTTTGTCTTTTCATTCATAAAGTCAGATTAACTATTTTGAAATGAAAGATCAGTTTAAAAGGGGTTTTATATATTTCTTTGTAGCATGCCTCAATTAACCTATAATGTACCTCCAATAACACACCTCCAAAGTTGAAATCTCAAGCCTGAATTAGGAAGACGAATTCTGATTCGCTTATCTGGTGAATGCTGCAGTGAATACTTATTTTAGAGGAAGATGCTCACTGTTTCACATCCAGGTACCAGGTATCAACCTCTGACAGGCTACAGCCTTTCATTAGCTTCCTATTTAACTACTGTTGATGGCTTACCCCAGAAAATCTGTCATAGCAGAACCACAGGAAAAAGTGTGAAGTGCTACAAAAGCTGTGGATGCTGGTAGGTAGCTTTAAGATAGATCATGATACTTACTGAAAGCATGTTTAATTGTTACAACTAAATGCACACACAGAACCAAATGTCAGGGGAGAGCCACTAAACACACAGCAGAGGCCAAGCCCAGTGATAAAGAACAGATACGAAAAAGTGGCCGATGGCAAAAGCGAACCTCTTGTATAGGAAGGACCAAAAAACACTTTAAATTTTTATCCAGCACTGAGCACAGTACGTTAAAAAAAAAGTTAAGGCCAAAGAAATTAAGTACCAGTATCACATGGCTTGGATGCTCTGCTAAGAAACTCCATGGATGAAGTCAAAGGGCATTGCCTCCAAATGCAAAACATTCTTTCTGTTATTGCATCAGTGATGCAGTGCATACTAAATCTATCACTACCTAAAGACTTGTCACTTTTTAAAATAACTTTAAAATGATCATTAAATCCTAGGGGGTTGGCTGTTAATTTTACTCCTGGAAAAAATAGGTAATTGCAGTAGAACCAGAATTAGCGAGCTGGACAAGACACAGGGACAGTTTACAGTGGGTAGAACTTTACATGCAATTAATTCCTTTCACAAACGCACATGCTCACAGAAAGGGCTGATTTTACTTCCAGTGGTATTAAAAAAGGAAGCAGACTTGGGAAATTTGTTCTTGAGAAGTCAATGACCATTGAGAGGAAAGGAAAACGGGGGGAGAAGCCTGGAGCCTACAGGAATTTGTAACAGTAACAGAAAGGCAAAATCTTGCCAGTTAAAAATAAATTCAGACGAACAGACTCAGAGGCACAAGCAGCTCTATGTAAGTTCCAACAAACACCAAGAAAAATTCAGTCATATTAATTAATTTAAAGCTATAAACACTGTATCTAAGTAACAGTATAAGCAATATTAATTACTGCCGCTAATCACTGCATTTCACTGCAATGCAAAAATATGAAGGTGTCTTGACCCATATACACAGGAAATACCTCTAGAAAGTACTGGAAGATGTTGGCCCAAATGCACATTTGCAACTACTCCTGACAGATCACGGCCAGTATCCCATTCATGCAGTAGTATCACTGAACAACTTGCAGACAAACCACTCCTGGATTTATAGGATGGAAGCAGATGAACTGCATCTGCTTTGGCAGTAGTGTGTCTCACTGACTCCAATTCTGACTCCTAAAAAAGCAGACTGATACTTAGTAGGAAAGGGGGACTGTATTAAGGCTACACTCAACTTTGTCTGAGGAAAGGATTTGTGGCCATTCAGTCAGTGCCTGGTGCAAGTGTTTGATGTAGAGACAATAAACCATTATGACCTATAATTTATATTTTGTCCACTGGTTTTTAAAAGGAACGTTATCTGTCTACATGAGGATCACACACTATGGAAGCTGCATCTGTGTGTAGTTACTGGGGGCTGTAAAGGCAGTAAATCTCCAGCACAGAAAAGAGACAAAGCCTTATAGATTCAGATGTCCACATTCTGAAGGTTGTTTCAGACCTTAAGAGCACCTACAGTATTGCTGTATTAATAAGCCTGAGAAAATAACCAGAGGTAGATGGGAAATGGAAACATAAGTATGTTTGAGATTGGAAACAAAGACTCCTGTACCCTTCTGTCTCTACTGTCTGCTTTACTGATACTTTATCCTCCCAGCTAGCAAACCAGACAACCCAGATTTATGTTTTGTTTTAGCTCTTAATGGCCACTATACAACAGGGCAATGGGCAGAGCATAAAGCACACCCACTTCATCTTTCTACCACAACATATGTTAAGTGTACATCTTCTCATACAATTTTGACAGTCCCTGAGAATCAGAAGTCCCTATTTTCCCAGGCTCCACGACAGTGTATGCCCCACACAGAACACATTCAATATACAAACCTGCAGAGGAAGATTGTTTTAAGGTCTGGAACTCACAGCAGGAACCAAGCTAAGTTCAGTTCCACTTGGAAGCCATAAAAGCATGGGTTTAAAAAAAAACATGCAGCAGTATCTGGTGTTTGATATCTAACAGTATGCAACATGTTTATGACATGTATTAGGCTACAAAATCTGAGTTCATGGCCTGGGACAACAAAGCAGAACTCAGCTCTGGCATATGTAGTGGGAAATAGAAAGGCATGTCTCCTAGTGTAATGGATATTGCTGCTCCCTCAAGATTTGAGCTGCATAGAGCAGGTGGTTCAATGAAAGACATCAGCACTTCGGAAAAAATTAAAATACAATTAAAAGAGCAATTAAAAAGCAGCTGGTTTAAGTAAGAGTCAATTCAGATAGGGTTTTACTATGAGAACAACTCGAATCAGCTCTGCACAATTATTTCTCAGAACTGAAAAGGTAAGAAAGTTTGGATAAAATATATACAGAGTTGCTACAACTGTCTCAGTCACACAGAACCCGGCTAAAGGATACCAAAATGGTGATACTTAGATGAGGTATCGCTTTCAAACTACTTTAAAAGTAGTCTGATTCCAAATCGGACAATCAAGTCCCATGGCACCTTCTGTGGTCTTAAAGCAGCTTTTCTCTAATTTTCAAAAAAAAACTTCTCCCCCCCTCACATTAAGTGAAGTAACCACAGAAGCAACATGAGAAGACGCCCAAGTATATCATGGAAAGAAGGAAACATACCAACATACACAACAACATACCAAGCCTACATTCTGAAATAAAGTTTTATATATTAAATGAGATCAACAGAAATATGTGTTAAAAAGGGTCATGGCTAATTTCAAAATATACTTTAAAGGATGGGACTGTCTCCAGGAAGAACAGGAGTTACTTGCCAAATAGGAAATCATGTCAATACCAGCTATTCTTAATCATCACAGTCTCATGCAGTGGAGAAAATTCAGTCACTTTACCACATGAACACCACTTCTTACTTTCACACCTCAAAGTCTTCTTCCCCAACCCCACTGAAACCCTTTCTCTACAGAATATTAAACAAAGCCAAATGATGGATTCTCTGTTTGAAAAAGTTTGGTTGGGGGATTTTTTTTTTTTTTAACATGAAGCACAATTATCAAGAAACATTTTGCCTTATGTAGGACCCATGAGAGTTTGAATCAACACAGCCTATCCTGAATGAAATTTTGGGTAAATCTTCCAGGCTTGCGAGTTCGTTATCTCATCCTCTCGACAGCAAAGACACAGAAGAAAAACAGCGCCCCATGTATAAAAGCCAATAATGCCATACAGAATATTTTTCCAAGAAATGCATTTCCAAAAATCAGCAAACTGGAACTCAACCACAGTACACCAGATCAAAAAACCAGTATGATGTAAAAGAAGGTAAAATAATCCCAGAATAGCAGCATGTTGATTTACCTAGAACAGGAAAAGGGTTTTAAATGAGGAATTACACTTCCTGTACAACATTCATTTGGGATTAGAAGCCAGTCTGGCAAACATATTGAAAAAGAGGGACTGCAACTGCAGAAAACCTTGCCATCTTTCCCTTCCATGCAGCATGCTCCACGGGTTACTCTCCTCCCAGAGGAAAAGTAGCCTGAGCTACCTTAACTGAGTTTTGCAATGTGCTTAGGTGAGAGGGGTAATCAAGAGCAGCTCTCACTGCTCTTTACCATAACACAGCCCGAGGCACAAGCAACCCTTCCATTCCTCCATGCTGGAGTACTGTGGAGGTTTCAGTTCTGCCGTCAGTCAATAACCAAAAAGCCAAAGCTCTGTCATTTAGATAAACGCTTTAAAAATTGGTTTAATTTTTCAAGTTTTACGTTATATAGGGCTCGTAAGCAAGATTTTTTTCAACCACACTGTGGTTGAAAACTTTCAAAGTACTGTAAAAATTCTTTCACATATTGGACTTATCAGTTAAATCTCATTTCTGACTGCAGAAAAAAAATTTCTTTCTCCACTCACTTTTCTAGAGTAGAAGAAAGGTGGACATTAAGCAAAGACAAATTATCTTGTTTTGCATAAGATCTAGCTTAAACATAAAAGGCTAAAACCTCATCCCCTAAGTATTTGAGCAGTGTGGTGAAGAGCTCCTTGCGCCCCATCTAGAAGTGATTAAAAATGTAGTTAAATTTTAATTCAAGTCTCTTTCCAAAACAGGTGTTATCACAGTGTCATACAACAGGAAACATAACAGAATGCATACATCAGCATACTGTTTTGGCGTATGCATATCTACACATACATACGCATGTTGCATGCAAACCAGGACCAGTTACACCTGAAAAATAACCACACTTACCTGTTAATGTAACTTAGGGCAACATAGGTTGGCTGCTGAAGTTCTTGTTTCTCTAATACACGTGGGTCTGTATCTGGAATAAAAAAGAACACATACACTCAATTGAGTTTTCTATATTTGCACTGAAACATGGGACGGTGTAGGGCAAAGTAACAGAAGTGAAGACAAGAGATATAAAAAAGCTAACCAAGTTTATCCATATAGAGTATGCTTAGCACAGCACAACTGTTTGTTCATTCATTCATAAACACAGTATTGCATTACTTTACACAAGAATCTGAAACATCAACAGTGATGTAATTTCCAACTGTCACACAAGTTTTCATAATCCCTCTCATAAATATTAGTTTTCACTGCTTTCCATGATTTACAATGTTAAAAGGATCAAGCTTTCTTCTTTATAATGTAGCTATTTCTAAATATGGTTGACACATTTTGAGATGTTTCAAGAGTGATTAGATCTCTTCAGCTGGGACTTTATACTTTTCTTCTGCATCTCTGAGTTTTGCTTTCTCCCTTCTCTACAGCTTATTTTCTGAAGCTCTCAATCAGAAAAGTCATACAAAACTGCACTTGAAGCAAAATGCTTGCCAAGCAGAGCGTTGCCTAGCAAAAGCCCTGAGGCAAACACAATCCAATTCCCTCGAGTGCTAACTTTCTCACTCAAATGAAAGGGTATGTTTTCAATCACTGTTTTCATTGTCCTTTTCAGTTAAGTTTTGCTTTTATCTAACAAAGAAGTAGCCTTGGTTTAAATTTCTGAAACCAAAACCAAGGGAGTATGCCCACACTTTACACATTTTTGTTACACAAAAAAACTAGGATTGTATTGAGGTTTCAAATGCAGCCTTGCCCTACATTGCAGAAATGCACCTTTAGGAGTCAAGCATGAACAGTCTTCCAGAGTTCCCAATGGAAAACGTGCATCATGCCTGTGCAGATTACTACACAGTCATTAACAACATATTTTATGCATTACTTTAAAAGCAACTCTGGGTGCAACTTCTGCATTTTAATGAGTACACTGTTTTTACTAAATGGTTCCCCACAGCACTGCTGCTATCCAACTTTTACTTCTGAGAAGCATCTACTTTGTGCTGGGAGTGGGGGGAGAAGGGGGAGAGGAACCCCAAGCAAAACCCAGATTTTGGACTGTTCTAACTTTGTCTTACAACTTTAGACACTGTTAATCTTAAAAAGCTCATTATCTTGATAGCCACATTTGACCTGATCAGCTGTTTCTGGTGGGTTTTGTTTTGCTTTTAAAACACAAGTATTTGGAAATCTGTCTCTGTTGCCCTGCCTTAAGGAAGATTTGTAACGAATGGAATGGGGACTGTGCTTGAGGTAGGTGCATTTGTCACACAACCACCTGAAGCAGATGGCTTTAACCAGTGAGCAGGGAATTCCCCCGTCCCACCGTCTCAAAGCTCAGCCTGATTCTGATCTTTCTTCCCGCATTTGCTCCTGGAAAGCTCAGGCTCCAGGGTTTGCTAACATGCATTATCGATACCTCCCTAAAGAGATAAATATCTTTAAGGGAGTTTAGAGAAAAGGGATAAAAGCACAAGTACCAATCCAACCAGCAACCCCAAGCCTGTTATCCTTAAAAGGAGCAGATCTTGCTGATGCCTGGGGAAATTCTGCGGTAATTACCAGCACGTCGCGCTCCGCTCCGTATTACGCTAACCAAAGACAGCAAAGCACCAGCTGTCTTCCCTGTTACCTTTCTGATTCACTTATTTGAGGAAGTTAGGTTCACGCAATGCACAAAGATCTTTTACTTGCTTTTGTTTCTAGAAAACCCGCAGTCATTTAGCAGGCCAAGCAATCCAACTGCTGTCATGGTGAGCTCTGCTAGATTTACACCTCGGTGGTGCACAGCCTGCCATGAAACTGTCTTGATCTTGTCTGCAGAGCGTTAATCCCAGCCAGGACTGAGAACTGCCTCAACCCAAGTTCAGGCATCTGTAGTTAAATGACTATGTCCTTGCTAACCCAGTTCTTAAATGGGATTAACCTCCACCTATAAACAAGAGTTTCCCTGACTAAAGGAGACAAAATTGAGGCTGGTTTACATCAGAGTGCTGCATGTATCCGTGGGAGAGGACAAAGGAAAGCTCTAATGAAGAGTCTGCCACCCTTCTGCTGCTCACCAGCGGCTCCCCATAACACCAGTTTAAGATTAAAATGCAAAGACAAAAACCAAAAGCCCCATAACTTTTGTAGGAGAGTGTTATCAAAGCATGGAGAAATCTGCCTGCTGGCATCAGCACAAAGCACAGTCCTGTCTCCCAGTAGGTGCTGCCTGACACACAAGGAACGCACTGCACAGTCTCTGTTCAGTATCTACCCCTTCCCCCTTTGGGTATTAGAATTCACACTTATTTAAATTGTGTTGTGTATCCCAATTCCACCAAAAAAGAATCCAGGAGATGGTCAGGAAAATCCTGTATGAATTTAGCACCCAAAATGCTTGACACATTTTTACTCCTCTTGCAACCAGCTGCCGGGTTGCCATTCATGAGAACGACGCATTCGCTTCTGCACCGTAGCAAGAACTCTACGTAACACTGCTGGGCATTATTTCTCTGCCCCAGCCATAAGAACAGGAGATAAAAAGAAAGCACAGAAACTTGTGCTGGTGCCACACACGGCCCTCAGAGAAGATCAGAAAGGAACAGAGGCCGGGCCAGCTGTGCCATGGGTGCCGCAGCCCCCCAGCACAGACCTTTCCCAGGTGGAAGGGCATGAAGGCCCCGGCAGCCCCACTACACCCTCCTAAAACCTGCACAGCCTTGCTCTCCAGCACACGTTCGCTTTGCTCATCACCACCAGCTTTTTTTCTCACGGTCCTCAAATGCCACCAGCCTGTTCCTTCCCACCTCTATTCCCTCTTCCTCACCCTCCATCCAACCTTCGCCAGCACCCTTCCTCGCTCCTGCCCCTTCCTAACCCCAGAACCAGCTACTCATCCTGCCTACCCTCACTCCCTCCTGACCTCGCTGTTGCACCACCCACTCCTCTCCCCTCAAAGCATCTCGACATATGAACAAGTTAAAAATCACACGGAGATATCTATAACCACTTGTGCGCTCTTGTACCACAGGACTGACCATGTATACGCTCTATAATACATATATACAATGCCTTACCTGTACGGCCCCTGCCCCTTGCTGTATTTTACTTCCGATTTAGACAGTCTCAATTTACTTCCTTGGTATTAGTTAGCACACTTTCGAGCACAAGGCGTATGTTGTTAACAATGACCAAAAGACCACAACCATCGCAGGTTTGCTTAAAAAAAGTATTCCCTGATACTGAACCTTCAAGTCTGGATTACCATCCTTTGCTCGCTCACACCTAAACACATTCAGACAACGAGCACCGTGCCCTAACGCCACGCATGATGCCCAAAGCCACAGCCTCCAAACGCGTGCTACTCCACCGGTCAGGATGTTACCAGCCAACGCTCTCAACTATCTTGAGTCAGGGATGAGGAGCAGGGGAGGCAAAAATCCGTCGTCAATCTCACAAAATGGCCCTGTATAAAACTGTTTAGTCAACGTTTCTTCAAACATGCGTAGGCTGATCAGCCAGCCAAAAGCAGCCTAAATAGTTTCCAAACAGACACTTATAATGGATTAAACACTCGCAGATGACTAATCTTTTTCGTTAAAAGTATTTAAGCAGTACAACCCTAGGCCTGATCTCGGCTGCCTTTCTTAAATATAACAAAAATACCCAGACAGCACACCCCCCAAAACAGCTACAGATTTTTAAGGGGCTAGTTGATTATTTTAACTAGTCACCCTCACTTCTTGAATTAACACGGCCGATAAAGACTCACTACTTCATCAGTTCTGCTGTAACACTTTAAATCTGGTAGAACAAATTGCCACCCGTGGTACGTTAGCTGCCTTCATTACTTGTCTCTTTTCGTGAGCTTTATGTTCCACCAATTTCATTCCACAGTGGGAGGAGAGAAAGCACTATGTACTTTCTGTAATGCTTCGGGGAGATTTAGCTATGTTCTCTTATTTTACTATGGTGCTAGATTTTGGAAACTCTGGGTTTTTTTCTTTTTCTTTAATGAAATGTTATAATTCTTCTTATAAAAAGAGAATTTTTGTTCCACCCCCCACCTCACTATTAATAGACTTAAGTGTGGGTGCCAACACCCACGAGAAAGAGTTACTGAACTGATCATCCATAGGATTAGACACTTGCAATTTCTCACGTCCACAACCTGTTTCATACTGGGCAACCAGACAAGTAGCATGAGTGTGTAATTAAGGCTGTGACCATAAATTGCACTGCGCCATCTTTGAACTGCTCAGACGGAGCCAGGCATTTTCTGTGGAGCCTACGCTAACAAAATGAATCACTGACTCCTGAACCAAGCTACAATTACTAAATCACCACAGTCTACACAGAAATAACTTGCAGCTTGAAAACACTGCTAAATCCTAACCTGGTGAAGTATTTTAAAGAGAGCAAATGATAAATAAATAAAAAAAAAAAGCATATGCATCCTGTCTAAGTACAGTCTCCATCTATTATTTAACTTTGTTCTACATGATTATTTCTGCACAAAAATACGTGCCACATCTTTGTCATTATATAACGGAGCACTAAGTTTTGCCCTGCAAGATACAAGAAAGTTATCATAAACAATTTTATATGAGAATTTCACTTCCATAAAGTTTCAGCATTTAAATCACCGTGAAAAATCACTCTCCACCTTCTAAAGGGCACACAGAGAAGTGCTAACAAATTTCAGCAGCATTATTTTACAACTGCAAGCTTTCTTCTTACAGGGACGAGGAAAGGTCACTACCACTAGCGAAGTGGTGAAGATAGTCTCGGAAGAAAAAACAATGACTTAAAGGAGGTAAAATCGAAACTACCCTCAACACCCTGAATATGAAGTGGCCAGTGCTGCTGTGCCCACGGTACCCCACTGTGCCACCAACTTAACAGACAGAAGTTGAGGTCAAGATTGGCAAGAGTCCAGGTACCTAAAGAAGGCCATCGGAATCCTTGTTCACATACAAATGAAGTGACTGGATTTTCAAGAGTTTTTGGTAGCTGTAAACCCCCAACAGATTTCAGTGATGTTGCAGATGTTACATTTGGGGGTGGGGAGGGAAGGGAGGGTGACCATATCTTAAGAAGACTTGGGTTTGAAGAACATCTTCTATCAGCCATGCCGTTACTTAAGCCAAATAGTTGCAACAAAAGCAAAAAGACAAAACTCCCCTTGCCAACTGAAGGGTGGTGTTTCTGTTTAATCTCAAAAAGAATTACAAAATACCTCAAATGTTATGAAAATAATGGCCCTGCAGAGGATTTCTGAAGCACTAAAACTTGTATTTGCAAAGCCCAATGACTTGCAGTATGATCTGTCTCCCAGGTCACTCGGAGATGTTTACGATAATCTCACCTTGTTGTGCAAGATCACGCCGAGGTGAACCGCCAACACAGAGGTCCCCCAGACTCACAACTGGCTTCGCCAGAACATCTGTACGCACGTTCTGCTTGCCCACCGCCACGTTCACAGAGGGCTTGTCTTCTATTTCACTTGGCCTTGGAAACCGGTTGATATAAGTCAGCTCAGCTAATTAATTAAAACCTACACTTCCCTTGAAACCACCTCGCTTCACTAATGATGCCAAGGCAAACATTTCTGTTGGCCTCCTCAAAAGTCCACAATTGTTCTTACATGGATGTAGCCTGGAAAGCCAGAAACAGATAAATTCTATGTTACTGGAAACTGTTCCCCATCCAAAACCTCCATTACAAGGAAGCCACTATGAATTTCACAGTTTCAGTTCCAAATGCAGTGTTTTTCAGGCCTTCTCATGAATTTAAAGCATAAGATCCCAGACAACTACGATTTGACAGATATTAATCCCCATTATTAATATGTGGTCCCCTAATTACACCTTTAATAGGAAAAAATGTTACCCTCGTGATGCTCTACACTTCAACGACAGAACACTGGAGGCTAAACACTGTGATTCTGCAAGAGTTTTGAACCTACCTGACTTCAAGAACACCTTAAGATCTACAGACAAGTTGCAGTTCTTTCCAAGATCAAGGTGTTAAACACCACAGAGACGGACTTGTCAAAATGTGTGAAACAGATCAGATACCTAACTCTTCCACATCTCTAGATTAAGCTCTCATTAACAGATGACTAAGAAAGCTATGCTCAGGCAGTAAAAACAAGAAAACACTATTTATTTCCACTGTCACAGTTTCAGTAAACACTAGAAGGTTCAGGATATTTTTTGGTATTCTCCCTCCTTGGTCCATCCCAGACTGGCAAAAATTTCTCAAGTTAGCTGGAAACAATTTATTTCCCCCACCAAATTGTTTGTGGGTGCACGAAACCATGAGAAAAAAACCCCACCTGAAACACACAAGCCACCTAAATCTTACAAGAAGGTCACAAAACTGGAGTCTTTTCAGCCTGCTGGGAGATCATTCCCAGACCTACAGTACTCTACTGGCACTCTGCTGCTGCTCAAACCAGCTACTGACCAATTGCAATTGCTGCATTACTGGAGAAAGATAACGGGGTCCAAAGCCAAGGTAAGGGATCACAGGTCATAATCCAAAGTTTAAACTACTGTGGGCCCCTCCTAATCCTGTAAGCACAAAAAAAGTTAGCATTAATCTTAACTGCAAATCAGATATTACACCTGTAGGCAAGTGGTTAGCCAAATGAAGTATCAAACAGAAGGTTTATTTAAACTAAGGCTGCCTCAGGAAAAAAGCCAACACATAGATATGTATTGGGAATGGGGACTCAGGCAGCTGGAAGGCACAGAAAGCAGCACCTGCTGACTTAACACCCTGGTTTAGCACACAGTTGCCTCTTTCCATAGGTGCCCCGCACAGGGAGAGAGGCAGCCTACATGAAAGTTCCTGAAGAAAATGGGAATTTGTAAAAACTGCCTCTCCATAGGAAACACACCCTGATCCCAGGGATGCTACCCCAGCATTTTACCTCCGCTGAGTGTTATGACTGCAGAACCTGTAAGAAGCAGTCAGAGGACATCACTGCAAGAGGGACCACACAAAAACGGGGGGCACAGAAGTTCAAAAGCAGCCTGCTGAAAACTGAAGCACAAAACCCTCCCAAACCACCAACAGCCTCCATTCACTGTGGCAGACCAGCAGACGTGAAATTCCATTTTACAACATAAACTCACAGAGACACAAGAATCGAGAGCTTTGTGCTATGAGAAAATGGTACCTTGCTGTGTGATAAGGCAGTATATGCTATTCCAGATAACCTACACAGAAACAAATCTGTGCTTTGGTCTTACATCAAACAGAAGAGTAGAACATTTTTTAATAGAACGTCATTACTGAGCAATCCTGTTTCATCCTTGCAAGCTGCCACTATTTAGTTCAGACTGGGGTTTCAGAAGTAATGGCCATCCCTTACATCCCCATGCCCAGCCAAACAGGGTTCTGATTACAGCTTCACGTGTACTAATGTAATGTGTAATTACCAAAAGGATTTCACATTAAAATAGAAGCTCAGCAACACAAGTGAGCAGACCATTTCACATTTTCAGGTTTTCATTTAAAAACCAAATAGCCAAGTAAATGTAAACACATGGATTTCCAAATCTTCTGAAAAGCATCTTTCATTAAAAACCCAGAAAAAGGTGATATAACTGTCTGTAAGAAAAAGATATTTCAGATATGGGCAACAGAAAAGAGAAAGAACGCATGGAGTCCAATCATGGATCCTGAATCTTTAAAATGTTCTAATTTCTGCAATTAAGTTAATTACTGCACACTAGTAAGTGACCACAGTGCTCCTAAGCTGCTGAAAGCAACCTTTGGATCTGTCATGCTGTCTTTGAATAGGCAATTAAAATGAAAAATGAGAGTGTGCATAACTTTCCAGTGCCATATATTACATATAAATAATACAACACACAAATAAGAATAGGACAGGAGTGCTCAACACAAACACTTGATCAACTTAGTCATGCCGTCATCTGTTCATTTGAAAATATATTACTTTGCTACTCTTATGATCCTTATTGCAGACAATCTACTGCCTTAAGAAGAGTTTTCCCTCACCAGAAATTAATGGAACTTTCCCCTCCTCTGCCCCCAAAATAATTTGCATTAACCGAGGTTGGATAGTATCAAATGTGCTAGGATAACCATGAGGTAGTGGACAAATCCAAGCAACTGATCCGTTCCTTTGTTCCTCAGTGGGTCAAATCTTGTTGACCAGAACCTGTCTGAGGTTGTCCTAAGAGTTGCTTTCTTGCTTTACACCAACTTACAGTACTGTAAACCAAGTGGAGCACAGTTGGGAAATGCTTTACTTAAAAGATTTAGGGAAAAAAAAAAGGATCATATACTCTGGTGTTCTCAGTGAGAAGCCTGAAGGTCCCATACAGCCTGTGAGGAACAACATCACAGCACCTTTTAAGTCCTTACAAGGTGTGTGAGCTCCCTACATGCCATCCTGCATTCACTGCTTTCCCAAACCCTCTCTCGGCATAGAAACACAACCAGAATCCTTTCTCCGCAGAGAAATTCATGGTCTCATTAGAAGCTGGTCTGACTAGAAGCCCATTAGACATTAGAAGCCCAGTCCACACGAGCCTCCTCAGACCTGGCACAGCTAAACAACAGGCTACCAACTACGGCTGCTCCAGCCTGTGGGTGCCTCTGGCAGAAGGGATGGCACCCGATCAGCCATGCACCCCTCCCCTCCAGAAACCCACCCAAACCTCCAGCAGCAACCATGAGGCAGGGAGCTGTGTAGAATGAAGTATAACGGTACTTCATTAAGATATTATTACTGTGCACTGGGATTGCAGACATCCTCATAATATTCTCGGCAGCTCACGTCTCGGCATATAAAAATCAGGTACTTAATTTCTCTTCAAACGGAACGTAATTGCTGGTAACTAGCTGCAGAGCTACTAATGTCGAAAAAGGCATCTCGTGATCCTTCAGGTGCAGTGAACTGCAAGCACACTTCATGTGCCGTGATGCTTTTCCAGTTATTATGGTAATTAGTTTTTACTTGAAACGTGCAATTATTGCCACAACCAAATGCAATAATTAATTGTTAATTTTAATAGGTAAAATATTCATTAATCAAATCAACAGGAGACCAGCAGGGAGCTGAAAAGGTCTCTCAGAAAAGTAAGAAGGGAAAAAAGAGTCTGTTGCTACTTTATTTTATTTTACTTCTACAAATGTGAGATGTATTCCATTTTCAAGCATTTGAAATGTTAACAACTTGCTTGCAAATTTTAAGTGCAAATATACTTAACGAAGCTTGGAATAGAGGAAATCAGAATGCCATTTTCACTGAATTTCCCAACATTTAATTCAAGTCAAATAATCTCATGAGGTGCCACTGGAGAGCGTTAAAATAAAACGCCCATTCTCACTTAACAGTCAAGCACACAGGATGTAACATATATTATTAGCACTCCCCAAAATGATCCCATTTCGATAATGAAATTAATATTTTTATTCCTCATCATGCTCTGTTGTTTCTTTTGTCTGAGTTTTAAAAACTCTTATGCTCTGGAAGGGCACTCACCTTTAATTCCCCTGTATCAGAACCTCCCCAAAATTAGTTAAAAAAAGATTAAGCCCATAATTTAGGGGTATTACTCTATTCTGAAAAAAACGATCAAACCACCTTTGGGGCACGCCGCGCTGTGGCAACACACGCACCCCAGCAGGATGCTCTTTTTGGTCACTTTTGCAGGCTCCGACTACACTTGGTGCCCTCCGCACGAGGGGTAACACCACAGTTGTTTTGGCAGAGCTGTCTGACGGGCGCAAAGCAAGAGCACATCAAAAGGATGTCTCTTGTTGACATAGCTGTATCACTTCCCCAGCCGACACACGAGGCCAATAAAACCACCCTGCCAGCATAGCTGTGAGCCCCCGTGGGCGAGTGGGGATGGGGATGCCTGTCGGAGAAAGTGTTTTTCATGCCCGGCGCTGACAGGCTGGAGAGAAAGGAGGAAAAGGGCTGGAGAGCCCTTTCCAACACAGACCCGGCCCTGCACGCAGACTTTCTAGGTGTTCAGTCAAAAACCTCTGTTTCCAAAATTAACACATTTCTCCGCTCTCTAAGGTCATACCCACCATTACCCATTACATTTGGAAGCCAACAAGAAGGCAAAATGAGGAGCATTCATCTTGCGTCCAGCATTTTGCCATAAAACTACGAGGAAGTAATTTTTGGAGTTGGCAATGGACTGACTGAGGGTTGAGTTTAGCAGGTTCCTATGAAAACCCAGGGCCGGCCTGGGTAAATCCGTTGGGAGGTCTGCCCTTTTTTGGGCAAAACCTGGTAACCAGTAGTAGAAGAGCAATCTTTACGTAAACCACAGGTCTGTGCTTTTTCAAATCAAGCATGTGAGATGAGTACATGCTTCAATCCACATTCCAGGGTAAACAGTTTTGCATAAAGCAAGCAGTTATTTCAAAACAGCTAGCTTTCCTATTAAAAAAAAATTGAAAATTTATAGGTTTGTGTTTTGCCTTTTTATTATTATTACTCAAATACTCAAACCCTTGTTCTCATCTACTTTTAATAATGAAAAGCTGGCCAATCATTCCAAAATAAATAAAACCTAGTATTACTTTAAATAAAAGTTCAAAATATATATCTTGACAGTCCTGATGCTTGAGGGTTTTATTTCCCAAAGTAGTAATGATCTCCAGGAGTTAAAATAATATGATTATATCCCAACCCCACGGCCAGCTAAACCACAACTGAACTGCAGTGGCGCGTATTTCATTTACAATGTCAGAAGATCTCCATTTCAGGTTATCAACATAGCACTAAATTTTCAAGTGTCATTGAAAACAGACCACTTTTAATTTTGGCTGGAAACACTAAAATGAACCACTATAGGCAAAACAGCTACCATTTCACAAATCAAACTTCTTCATCTTTACCAGGAATCAAGAAGAAAAGCCTTTCTTTTTTTTTACTATAAGTTATTTACTGTGTCTTCACTCCTCTGCAAACAGTGGTTGCAGGGTTTTTTGATTTATATTTTGAGGGAGAGCTGTATTAGAAGGAAACAATACACATTTTTCCTGTGAGTCACTAAAATTGCTATAAGAAGCTTGTCTCCCAGGCTACTACTTTGCACAGTCTTGTAGGAGACAGACTGGATTCCTCATCTTCACTTCCTCCTGACAGGCACAGGGAGTGTACAAAACCAAGCAACTTCTTGTAAGGAAGAAGAAAATGGCACCATTACTTAGCATTACTCAAGAGAAGCTCCTTCCAGAAGATGGCGACCATTCCTGGAGGAGCCAGAGGTTGCTGCAGCAAGGACGGGAACCAGCTATGTAAGAATGCCAGGTGCTCTGACAGTGTTTATTTCCTGAAACGTCTTTTCTAAAATTAATTTGGACATATTGCGTCTTACACAATTTTATTATTTCATTTCATTAGAAATGATTTCACAACAAGGTACCTTATCCAAGGCTGTGAGCAACTCTACACCGGTCACCAGTGCTATGCATGAAACATCTACCAACGAGCCTACCCCACGGGGAACAAGAAACACATACACATCCTATATCAGCACGTCTTGCAGGAAGCAAGAGGGTGTGGGGGTCTCTGTCGCTCTAAGAGGAAGATACCATCACTGAAAATATCAGGTTCACATCTGTGCACTACTGTGAGGTGAAAAATCTACTTCCCTGCAAACGCACTGGCAGTGAAACTAAATGAAAACAGTTATCCCAAACTGCACCTTTTAAAAGTCTAACATTCAATCACTGGGATAACAAGGACTGGTGTGGAGGAAATTTTTGAAGTGACGTTAACCATCAACCTTGAGCAATGTGCCTACTTTGCTTGCCCTTAACTACTAATAGCGGAGCAGATCCTCTGCTCTTTGGTACCTTTGATATCGTGAAAGGGCACGTCAAGTTAACCTGAGAACTAGTAAGGTGAAACAAACTGTTTCACGCACTGAAGTTACCACCTCAGTTCCAGCATCTCCAGCCACTGGGAGCCCAGTGGGGGAAGCGGCCCGGTGCCCTTCACTAAATGACACCTGGGCACCTCGGTCAGGTCCTCCGGGGCAAGAGTTGGCAGAAGAGGGAAGAGGTGAAGTCCCACAGCTTCATCGAAACCAAATGCTGTAATGGGCAGCCTCAGCGCAGCCGTCTGAACTGACACAACATGGAGACAAGACTGAGGTTTTACCCCCACACAGGCTCGCGGAGGGACGAGAGGGGACATTTTCTGTCCTGGGGAATGCCGTGCCAGTTTCCTTTGGGAAGAAAACGTCAAGTTTTCAGCACGGCCAAATGACTTTTTTTCCTCACCACTAAACTCTGCGCAGATTTTCACACCCTGGCGTGTCACACGCGGCGTCGTCAGGCGAGTGTGTGTGTGGGATGAGAACCGTAAGTCGCTGGCAGCAGCGGCCACTCCTTCACCGGGAGACGCAAGCGCAAGACTGAAGAGAAACTACGTACCACCGGGGACGGGTCGTTAAAGCGGCGAGGGTCCACTTAGCACAGTCTTTGCCACCCCGCTTCCAGGCAGGGAGAAGCTCGGCGCGCCCAGCCCGCCCCGCGGGCCCAGGGGCTGC